>NC_133325.1:297515845-297815845 GCF_042186555.1 Aquarana catesbeiana
TTGTTTTTTTTTTTTAGCATACAGAGGCACTGTACATATGTTATATGAAAAAAAGCCTCACTTGCAGTAGGGCTGCCCAGACTTAAATGCTCATTTAAGTCTAGGGCAGGGGTAGGCAACCTTGGCCCTCCAGCTGTGGTGAAACTACAAATCCCATCATGCCTCTGTCTCTAGGAGTCATGCCTGTGATTGTCAGGGTCTTGCAATGTCTCATGGGATTTGTAGTTTCAAAACAGCTTGAGGGCCGAGGTTGCCTACCCCTGGTCCAGGGGAACAAGAAAATCAGCATTACTTACCTGATCACCAGCTCCTGCAGACTTCTCCACACTGAAAGACCAGTCCTTGCAGTCTCCTATGCTTTGATGGTTGCAGGTACTCTGATGTCATTATGACAAATGCAGGGTCCATAGCTCTACATTGGATGTAGGGATGCCGAGAAACAGTCCACTATTCGAGTGCAGGGAAGCCTGAGGTGCCAAGGGAGTGGAGGATTAGGTAAGTAAAACTGATTTCCCCATTCTCTAGACCTAAAGGAGCATTTAACCCTTGCAGTGGGGAGGTATCCCCACTGCAAGAGAGGATTTTTTTCCCTTGGAGTCAGTGTTGCAAACCTATCAGATTGAAATTTACTGACACAACACCCAAAATTTACTGCCACAGCCATTTTTTTTAACAAAACAGAATGTTCCTTTATTGAAACATAGGCATAGAACAAAATAAAAAAATGGAAACAGACAAAGTAATATGACATACAATGACAATAAACACAGAGCATAATCATCATAATAGGGCATATACAAAAATAGGATGTGACATAAAAACCCTGCGACAGCTTTTACTCGTTCACTAGGAACAATAAAGAATTACCGTGAAAGAGTATAGTAACCACTTCAACAGATAGAAAGGGTATATGTATAGAGACAATTCCCTAGGCAGTCCATGGCTGCCAAACCCTATCAAAGTTTTTAGTACAATTCCTATTAATATATACCAATTTATACATAGGAAGAGCTGAATTAATGGACTTCTCCCAAGAGGTTACGGAGGGAAGGGAAAGTAATTCCATTTGATAATAATTTCCCGTTTAGCATAGTATAACAAGTATGAGATTAATAATTTAGTACATCTAGGCCTTTGCTCATCATCTTGAATACCTAAGAGAATCAATTCAGGGGTAGTCAGAAGGACCACCTGGTGATGGACATTCATGAGTTCAAGCATCTCTCCCCAAAAGCGAGCTATCCCCATAGAACTCCGAGAACATATAAAAATGTGTACTAACCTCTCCCCCACAGCGGGTACATTCCTGAGAACTCTGGGGATATATTCTGTGTAGTCTCTGAGGCGTGTAGTACACCCTGTGCAAACATTTCATTTGAATCAATTTATCCCGAGAAGAGATTAGTAATCTAGTACTGTCCTCGAGACATGCCTCCTAATCCTCCCTATCAAAGTCAGGTAAGTCAGCCCTCCACTGGTCCCACAGACACTCCATCTTAGTAGAGTCAATGCTAAGCAGAGCAAAGTAAAGAGCAGACAAGGGTTTAGCCAATGAATCCTGAGCCAGCAGTTCCTTAATAGGGTCCATAGCAAGGCACGGTGAAGCCGCAAACTGAGCTCGCACCACATGACACAACTAGAAGTAACGAAAAATCATCCAGCCAGGCAATTAAAATCTAGTCCTAAGGTCTGCAAAGGAAAGAAGTATGCCTGGTACAAATATGTCACACAGAACCTTAATCACTTATCTAGCCCAGAGCTGAGGGTCAGGGATGGAGTGAAAATGCGTAAGGTTTGGGTTGCCCCACAGCAGGTTAAAGGGAGACCATCTATTGGGTTTGTAGAGTGGTCCTAGTTGGACATGGTAAAATGGGGTATGCCCGGGGACCCCGGTAAATTAGATTCCCTAGCTCCTGAAGGATCCCAACATAGCGGCCTCAAGGCACACCGCTGCATTAGCCCAGGAAAGCATGTACCATCAGCGAACAGTAACCAGGACAGTTGCCCAAAAATAAACCCGAAAATCCAGTAGTGCCAATCCACCACACCGCACCAGAGAATTAAGGTTGACCTTGCTATTCTTTGAGGGGCACCCCCCCAAATAAAGGTCTCCATACACCAATATGTGTCCTTAAAAAAGGAATTGGGCATCCAGGTTGGACAGTTTCAGAAAACATAATGAAATTTGGGAAGAAAAATCATTTTCAATAGGTTAATGCATCCCATAAGATTCAAAGGCAGACTAGACCACAAAGCACACCTCTCACGGAGCTGAGACAACAGTGGAATCACACTGAGATACAAGAAACTTTACAAGAAAATTAGAGGGTTAAGGATAGGAGAATTCACAGGGGACATTAGCAGATATAGTAGGTGGAAGGACGACACATGAAATTCTACAACTGGATCTTCACCCAAGCAAGCAGGTGCAAGCAGGCACTTGGCAGTGGTGTAGAGTAAATCCAGAGGTAGTAGCAAAGTCACAGATGAAGCCAGGGTCAGCAATGAGCGGACAATGCAGTACGAAATCAGAAGCTGATGTTGAGCAATAATACAGAGTAGGATTCAAAATCAGGCTAGTAGGAAGCTGGGTCAGTAACCAAAAAAACACATGCAGAACACAAGTCAGAAAGCAAGGGATACACTGAAACCAGTCAGCATTACCAATGAGTTAAGGCATTCCTTAAAAAGGCTGTCTGGCGCCATACTGACTCTGAAACTGTGATGTCTGTGCACACTCTGTGAAGCATGTGCATGATTGTGTGCACTTCTGTGTACAGGCACATGCCTAGCCATTACCCTTCATGCAGAGCCACGAGCAGAGGTAATCACAGACACATATTTAAAAGCCAGCCAATTTCCTGACAGAAGGTTGAAGGTTATGTGTCTGTAACTAGCACATGATATTGACTGTGAGCACAGTTGAAAAAAAAATGTACTGAAAACTTATACTGCATCGTGGAAATCTGGATAATTATGGTTCTAGAGCAATGGCCAAGGATATAGTAATCAAAGCGGGGAGAGCAACGAGGGTGGGACTTTAAATGAAGTACGTACTTGCAATAAAATAAATAGGTGTACAGTTTGGAAAATTTATTGGTACATAAGAATAACAACATGCATATACAATGATAAGATTCATAAAAGGTAAAACATGCATATACTGATACTGATAATATCAGTTATACTTGATAGAGATATGACAATAAACGAGAATATAGCATGCATACAAAATGGTATGGATATTACAATTTTCCACGGTACACCAAGCAAAATTCAGTACAACATTGTCACACAGCAATACTGACATTTTCACAAAGAAAAAATGGTGTTTAAATTGCTGGCAAAATTACTGTTTCCAGTAATTTTCCTTTTGTTTGTAAAGAGACAGCCAGTCCTAGATGGGGTCTGGTAAAGCTGTTAATAGGAGACCCCCACATAAACAAGGCATGAGGTTACCCCCTAATTAATACTAGGCCCTTCAGATCTGGAATTCATTTTAAGGGGGATCCCCACAAAACACAATAAACCCCCATATAGCAGTCTACATGTAAATGAGTAAGGGGTACAGAGATGTTTAAAGCCTGCTGACTCTATGAAAGAAAAAATCACATCAACAACTGACATACATCTGTCTCATTGCTTCACTTTCACCAAATGACAGGCTCAATGGATGACAGCTGTAGGGTCTCTCAGATTGTGCAATTGACCATTTTGACCTGTACCTGCAGGCATCCTCAACAATCATTGACAGTGGAAAACTGTCCTGTATAATAGCATTATTTTACATTATGTTAGGCTCCCAATGAATGGGTGAATGTTGTCGCATTTGTCTTGTCAATTCCTGAACAGCCACGTTTTGGTCCGAACTTGTGTTTGGACCAAACCTTAAGCTCATCCCTATTATATATACCAAATGTTCTGTGGCATTTTATCAAGTATATATACCATCCACATCAGTACCTGCCCCAGAAGTAACTTTAATAATTTAACACATACACTAGGGCCAATTTGGGTAGAAGCTGATTAACTGACCTGTTTTTTTTAATGAGAACCGATAGTTCTAAAGGTGCTGCAAGGACAGAGAGCTGTATATTTTGCCCAAATTTTGCCTGCTTTGATACATGTAATGTTTATTAGTATTACATTTTGCCATTTTTGTTTTGACCTCAAAATTGGTACTGACCCCAAAGTCCTGTAAAATAATTAAATTAAATGTCTGTTTTCCAGCCATTCTTTTGGTTTACAAAAATAGCTCTAGTGATGCAAGCTTTCAATTATACTTTATTGCCTTAGCTGAACAAAGTCACAAATGTCCTATTTTCTGGACATTTGGTTCATGTTTTCTAAATCTCTTATGTGTTTATCAACTCTGTTAAAAACGTCTGTAGCTTATTAATCTTATTTTAGTTCATTCTATTCCAATTTTTGGTGGATATGAAAGATAGGATTTAAATTTACTTATGTGGCTGAATATAAAGGAGCTCTGGTTGAGTCAATTCTATTCAAACACAAACCACATTTATTTCCACTTTGAACCATGATCACAGCTCGCTTGCAATGTAAAAACGGATAATGACACTTATAAATATTTAGGAAGCAACACGGATCAGAGCCTCTTGGTATTCCAATTTCAATAATTATGTTGTTTGGTTGCTAAAAAAAACATGCTGGAGCTAAAATAATTGTGAATGAGTTATTGCTTTATTTATGGATCACAATTAGGTTTTAAAATGCTTTCAAAAGATGTAAGACTGTGACAATATTCCCATACTTTATGTATTTATTTTATTCATGAATGTAGTGCCCCTCTGTAGTATTTTAAATAAAGCTCTAAACCCTCCCCATTAGTCCATAACACTAATGCCGCGTACACACCGTCGGACTTTTTGTCTACAAAAGTCCGACAGCCTGTCCGACAGACTTCCGGCGGACTTTCGGCGGACTTGCAGCAGACTTTCTAACGAACGGACTTGCCTACACACGACCACACAAAAGTCCGACGGATTCGTACGTGATGACGTACACCGGACTAAAATAAGGAAGTTCATAGCCAGTAGCCAATAGCTGCCCTAGCATGGGTTTTTGTCCGTCGGACTAGCACACAGACGAGCGGATTTCGGGGTCCGTCGTAGTTACGATGTAAAGATTTGAAGCATGTTTCAAATCTAAAGTCCGTCGGATTTGAGGCTGAAAAAGTCTGCTGAAAGTCCGGAGAAGCCCACACACGATCGGATTACCAGCCAGCTTTAGTCCGTCGGCGTCCGTTGGACTTTTGTAGACGAAAAGTCCGACCGTGTGTACGCGGCATAAGAGAACTTCACCTAGTCACTGCTATTCAGACAGTGGCTGGAAGGATTGTACACAAATTCACAAACTTGAGACCTTTTCACGTTCACTTTAAAACCCAACTCTAATCAATTTTTTTTAATTTAGATGAGCAGGAAAGGGTTAGATCCTCTATTAACTTTATTTTTTTCCCATTTCTGTCCCTAGTTTGGATATTTCCCTTCACTTCCTGTCAGGAATGAGAATCTCTCCCACAAGGAAAAAGAAATCCTTAGCACAAAATTCTCATCTGTATACTTTTATGTGTTAAAAACATTTTTTTTAAATTCAGGTATGAAAAACTATTACCAATACCAGATAACATTTCATGACCTCTATAGAACTTCCTCAAGGATTCTGCAAAGTCTTATAGATATTCTCTTCTCTGATATTTGAGCAAAAAAAAGAGTGAGTTCAAAACATAAAGGTGTACTGCTGAGAACTTAATTTTCTTCCTTAAAGTTCTAACTCGGCCATCCTCCTGCTCATTTCAGCACTATGGGAATTAAATGCCGTATGGTATATGATTGATAGTATGATTGATAGCAATTTATCTCTCCAACAGGAACACAGACAAAAACACATTTTTAGCAGAGCAAGGAAGGAACCCATGACCATGTTTTTGTTTTTTTTTTGCTGACCATTAACTCTTGTTTCTGCGAGGCCCCTGCCTGTAATAGGGAGGTTGAGATTACCATGACAGGAAGACATGGTCATCAATAAAAACACATAATAAACTAAAAACAATCAGCGCAAACTATAATATGAAAAGAAATGCAAGCTGAACACTATAAGGATTCACCAACCTAGATAACAAACTATAAAACAATACTAGTGCAGCGCAAATAATAATAATAAGAAAAGTCCTTGTGAACACACAAATAACTACTACTACTGTAGATGTACTACTGTACTCGGGTTATTAGTAGTGGTGTTTCGGTGTTTATATGCCGTTTTGATTTTTTCATGTATTTTCTATGTATATTTTTTACGTATTTTTTATATATTTTGCCACATATTTATGTTTATCATATTTTACTTGATGTAAGAGATGGCCGCGAGTGTATATTGATTATATTTGTGTGTATTTGTATGTATTCATATATATACGCATTTACACCTTTTTATCGCACGCATATGTTTAAAAAATAGGGCAGTT
The DNA here is from genome assembly GCF_042186555.1 of Aquarana catesbeiana. Taxonomy (NCBI): domain Eukaryota; kingdom Metazoa; phylum Chordata; class Amphibia; order Anura; family Ranidae; genus Aquarana; species Aquarana catesbeiana. Next base: position 297,522,333 of record NC_133325.1, read on the forward strand.
ACATATTTGATCATGGTAGCTTTATTAGATCACTGTTAAACTATGCCGTCTTTCTACAGATTTTTTACATATGTACCTATAATTATCTCATGTGTGACTAATAGCCATGTCCCTGGTTGGTGTCTCCATTCAAAATCCTATTGATTCTTAGTGTGGTTTCTGGTTCCGGTTACCAGACACACCTTGCTGACAGTCAGCATGTATATTAGCTTCTAGGGTGACAAGGAAGCTCCACCCTCACTGACGAAGTCCGTGTGGACGTAACGCCGCGTACGTGGGCGGAGCCTTGCTTCTGACGTCACCTGCTGCCATCTCACAGCTGTTCGGATGTGAACAGACTGTTTTAGCCTGCAAATTTTTACCTATTGTGCTGCGCTGTTTAGCGCTTGTTACACAGCAGTTCCTTTATACTATTTTTACTGAATAAACCTTTTTATACAGAGTACACTTAGAACTTTTCTCTTATTTTTGGGACTGCTACATGTTACACCGTACTGAAGGTTTATGTGCTTCTACCCGGGAATGCTGACTGTTGGTGATCACAGGCGAGATCCAGAAAAGCTGTACAGCATTTATCCAGTCCGTATGGAATCTAGGCTTGCATGACCTCCTGTAATTAAGAGGTCCACCTTTTCCGGTAAGCGCATTCTTATGATTGAATTGGCGATTATTGGTGCCTTATGGAAATGGATCAGCCTCCCAGTGCCAAGAGGAATTGATTATTTGTGTGTTCACAAGGACTTTTCTTATTATTATTTGCGCTGCACTAGTATTGTTTTATAGCAATAAAAACACTTTTTAGGTTTAGGAAGTTAGAGAAATAAATAGAAAACATAGCACAAATAAAACATTATAGATAACTGTCCAAAAGAAAAACAATTTTGGGTCCTCCTTTAAATATTTAGTTTTTTTTTTTTTTTCAATAGATTTTATTGAAAGAAAAGTGCAATCCAAGGTATACACTGGTGGGTATACACATTTTTTTTCAGTACAGTTTATATAAACCAGTAGCCTAGGCACTTTTATATGGGTGGAAAACAAAATAACAAGGGTAGGATATATAATGGGAATTTCAGATAGACATACCATGACGATATAACTGGATGGATCAACAGGGTGGGTCCCTAGGGAGCTACTGGTAGAAACAAAGAGGGGGGGGAGGAAGGGGGGCAGGTGGGTAGGATGGGGGGGTGAGCAGACACCAGTCGGTTGAATAGCGAGAGAATTACAGGAAGAAGAAAAGCCTCTAGGGCTAGGGTATAGACATTTGCTATGTGAGCTCATTTGAAACGGTGATGGTTAGAAAAGACGGAAGTGGAAAGGGTGGTCTTGATGGATGACATTTATAGCTACTGGTTCCACAATTATGGGGAGGAAAATGGGAGTGTCTTCTTCCTCAGGAATGGTATTGGGAGTCTCATAGTAGGAGAATGAAATATTTTGGAAGTTCTGTAGTTCCTCTTGGGACAGGATTGATTGCATGAAAGCCCACCATCTTGAGTAGTAACGTGTATTGGAGAGTTCTTTTTTCAAATCAGTGTTGAGCTTGTCCCTGTGAAGCAAGGTTAGAAGTTCCCTTTTGAGTTGCTAGATCTGTGGGCAATGAGAGGAGGTCCAGTGTTGTAGAATTAATCTTCTGGCTAGTAAGAGACCGATCAAGGCCCAGTCCTTATAGAGAGTGTGGGTGGTTGGGGACCACGGGAGCAGTTGGTCATCCCAGTATCCGAAGATGAGGAGTAGGGGGTCTTTAGGTAGTTTTAGCAGCATTATAACGAAGATGTAGGAGATGACTTGGTTCCAGAAGGTGGAGATGGAGAGGTGGGAAAGGGATGGTTTTGGCTGGCGGCACATGGGGCAGCTGGCTGCGCTTTGGACATTCTTGTCCGAGAGAAAGGGTATATACACATGGTGTAGAATCTTTAATTGAGTTTCTCTCCATACCTCGTTGGGGGTCAGCTGAAGGGTTTTCTTGTACCCTTGAAGAACCTTTTCCACTATATCTGAGTCAGGAAAGTCTTTACCCCAGTTTGCTACCGATGAGGAAGCAATTGAGGGAGTGGTCTTTAGCAGGAACGGTTTGTATATATCCGAGATTTTATAAGAGTCACCGTGGAGTAGCAAGTCCATTATGGATGTTTGAAATCTCTTACGTTCCTCACTGCATGAGTCTTTTATAAAGCTGACGCATTGTGCGTAGTGTAAAGCATGGGACTGAGGGAGGGAGAATGTTTCTGCGATGACAGAGAAGTGATGAGGGCGTCCTTTTTCCATATCGCATAGGGTGGAAAAATTTGTGAGCCCTTTTTGTTGCCAGATAGAGAAAGGTTTGTATTCCAATCCCGGTGAGAAGCTGGGATTTCCTTGAATTGGCAGATGTCTGGACATAAAGGGCGATAGTTTCAGTGCTTTCCATACTTCCCTCCAAGCTATGGCTGTGTCTCTATGAAAGGAGATTGTGTTGTAGGGGTGGGGGAGTAGATTTCCACCTGCAATGAAGTAGGGCCGCCAGGTTGGGCCATTGAAGATTCCATGGACTAATTTGAGTAGCGAGAAAGTTGCGATATCCAGTCTAGGCCTATCCTGAGTAGGCAAGAGAGGTTATATGCTCTGACATTTGGGAGACTAATCCCTCCTTCGCGTCTGGGAAGATATAACTTAGCAAGGGCTATACATGGTCTTTTGTTTTGCCAGAGAAATTTGGAGATGGCTTTGTTTAGGTTTGTGATATCTTTGTGTTTGAGAAGCAAGGGGATCATTTGGAGTGGGTACAGTAATCGAGCAAAACTGACCATTTTTACTAGGTGACATCTTCCCAGGAGCGAAAGGGGCAGCTCCATCCAGTTACCCAATTCTTGAGAATTTTTTTTATCAGTGGGGATAATTGAGATGGTATATAGAAGAGGGCAGTCTTCCTATCTTAATGCCTAGATATGTTAGGTATGAATTGGCTACTGGGAAGGGTGAGTGTTGTGCCCAGGGAGGGACAGATAAAGTGCCTATGGGGAAGATTTCGCTCTTGCTGTAATTTATGCGGATACCTGAGCAGATTCTGAATTCATCAAAGATTGTTTTGATGATGGACATGTCAGAAGAGGGGTTGGTCAAGAAAATGAGGACATCGTCGGCGAAGAGTGACGTGCGGAGTTCTTGTGAGCCTATTTTGATGCCATGTAGTGGGGCCTCTAGGGTAAGGTATCGAGAGAGGGGTTCTAATGCAACGTTAAAGAGGAGTGGGGATAGGGGACAGCCTTGTCTTGTGCCTTTGTAGAGGCGGAATTCATCCGAGAGGAGGCCTGCCACCACCAATCTGGCCGCGGGGGAGGCGTACATGGTGTGTATGAGGTGTTGGAAAGGGCCCGTGAAGCCCATTTTTGATAGGGCCAGTGATAGCCATTCGAAGCTGACATTATCGAAGGCTTTTTCCGCGTCCAGAGTGATGATGGCATAGTCCCCCCCCGGTTGTTTTTGGCATGTTTCAGAGCCATCATCACCTTTCGGATGTTTATAGTGGCTGTTCTCCCTTTCATGAAACCTGATTGGGCTGGGTGAATCAGAGAGGGAATGACGGTAGCAAGTCTGGAAGCTACTATTTTTGAGAGTATCTTAACATCTAAATTTAGGAGTGAGATGGGTCGGTACGAACCTGGTTCTTGGGGGACCTTGCCTTTTTTTGAAAGTAGTTTGACGATGCCCTGATTCCCAGTTGGTAAGTAAGGGCCGCCAGTCCATATACCATTATAGACTGCGAAGAGAGCAGGCTCGGTAAAAGTTTGTAGGGTCTTATAGAATTCTCCTGTAAACCAATCAGGGCCTGGGGCTTTAGAGGGAGCTAGGTTCTGGATGGCGTTAGATATTTCGTGAAAGGAGATAGGTGCATTGAGGACTTCAAGTTGGGAGGGAGAGACCATGGGTAGAGACAGTCTGTCTAGGAAGGATTTGGTGGTGTTCATGTCTATGGGGTCGGTGGCGTATAGCGAGGAATAGTATTGTAGCATAATTTTGTTAATGTCCTGTTGTGAGGTTTTTATGTTGCCTGCGGTGTCCCGTAGGGAGGTGATGTGCGTCGGGCGGAAAGGAACTTTGCAAAGTCTTGCTAACAGTTTGCCAGCTTTGTTGCCAAATTTATGAAGGGTGGCTTCCATATGTGCCCTGTGTGTCCGTTCAAGGGTATCTGCCCAGGTATCAAATGCCCTTTTTGCTACCTGCCAGTGTAGCCTGTTGTCAGGGAAGTCCCTACTATAGAGAGAGCGTTGTGCCAAGTGCAGGTTGGCACTGGCCATCTTATAGTTTGCCAAAGTGTTTCTCTTGAGAGAGGCAGCGTAGGATATGATTTGGCCTCTGAGGAAGGCTTTCCCAGCTTCCCAGAAAGGTTTGAGTTGTCTGCATGGGGGGAATTGGCTGCAGAGAATTCAGACCAAGCTTTCTCCATGTAGTGTTGAAAGTCTGAGTTATCTTGGAGATAAGCAGGGAAACGCCAAAGTTTGGGAGTAGGATGTAAATCAGGGGTATCTAGCGAGATCAAGATGGGGGCATGGTCAGATATGGCGATGTCGTTGATATCTGATTCTGAGATCATGGGGATAAGGCTGTCAGTGCAGAAGAGGTAATCGATTCTAGTAAAAATATTGTGAGGGTTGGAGTAAAAGGTGTAATCTCCATCTGCTGGGTGGTAGAGCCGCCAGATGTCATGTAAGTGAAGAGATTCCATAGTGGATGTGAAGTGTGTAAGTTCAGATGTCATGGGTGATGAACGCGATCGTTTGGAAGAAGATCTGTCATCTATCGGGTGCAGGGTGGTATTAAAATCTCCCCCAACTATATGTGGTAGGTGCGGAGCGTGTAGCAGCCAGGTGGACAGCTCATTAAGAAATTTTTTTGGGGCATATACGTTAGAGATCACTAGACTGCTGTTACCCAGTTTTATGTGTATGGTGAGGAAACGTCCCTGACTATCGGTTTCTATGGACAGTACCTCACAGGGAAGGTTTTTGTGGATTAATATGATAACCCCTGCTTTACGATTGAGTGCACTTGAGCCTAGGACAGTGCCCACCCAGAGTTTTTTCATGCGGTGGAGGTCAGAGGAAGTTAGGTGGGTTTCCTGGTGCAGGGCAATATCGTTTTTTATTCTCTTGAGGTGACAAAGTATTTTAAGTCTTTTAAAGGGGGACCTAAGCCCTTTCACGTTCCAAGAGGTGACTTTCATGTGAGTAAGGTCCTGGGTATGTTATGTGATGGTAAATTGCTTACATTAAATGTAGACCTGAAGAGAGGGGTTGAACTGTCAGTGCGAACCACGGTGGACTGGCTATGAGGGAGGAGTGATGGCTGAGAGTCTGGTGTCTGATGGGTGTTGCTGGGGAAAGGGACCAGTAAAGGGGAGGGTAGGGTAGGAGCAAGAAACAAAAACATCACATAACAATGGAGGAACTTCTCTTTTTTCACTGAGTCACTGTGCAGACCAGCTCACCCTAACGATCCAGTCACTGTGGTGGATGCGCGCCCTGGATGACTCGATGTCAACGGCCGCAACGGAGGACCTCACATGGGTGTAGGATCAGGAGGAGGCCATACAAAGTGAGGCTATAGGAGGTGATGCAGTATAAAAGGGTGAAAGTGCACTGATATATAACAAAAAAAAAAACACGTACGAAACGAAAACGAAAAGAAACAGTCAATAGTTAACAAGCCAAATACCTGAGTAGACAGACATTGGAGGCTGTAAATCCAAGGAATGAGCAAAACATGTGCCCCCAAGGAAAACCTGGCAAGGTATTAAATCTTCTTGTCAGCGGGGGGTGTTGCGGTGGGTAGGCCCAGAAGATCCGAAGCGCTTTGGGGAATCTTTCCTCGGGCTTCGCTGGTCCAGAGGGCGATTACTTGGAGAGGCCCTGAGCGGGGAATCGGAGTGTGATTCAGTGCCCAGTGAACGCAGGAAGGCTTCCGCCTCAGAGATGTCCTGAAAGGATAGCTGGTCCCCGTTGGGAGCTTTGAGGCGGAGAGTTGCGGGGAAAGCCAAGGTGAACTTCATCTGCCACTAGTGTAGCTCTGTGCAGATGTGTTGGAATGCTTTGATCTTTTTTGAGACTTCTAAGAAGTAGTCCACGAAGATCAGGATTTTGATTCCATCAATTTGCAGAGATCTGGTTTGCTGAAACTTTTGCAGGATGACGGTCTTGTCATTGTAGTTTAGGTACTTCGCTATGATCGGGCGAGGGGTCTTGCGATCAGGGACAAATGCTCCCATGCGGTGGGCCCGCTCAACCGTATAAGGGCCGGGGAGGCCCAAGGCCTCCGGGATGAGTCTGGCGCATAATTCTGCGATGGCTGAGGACTGTAGTGATTCTGGGACCCCCACGAATCTCAGGTTGCTCCTTCTGGAACTGTTCTCTAAATCATCCAGTTTTTGTAGTATGTACTGATTCGTTTTATCCTGTGCTTGTTCAGTAGCTTGTGCCTGATATACTTCTTCCTCCAGGCTTGAAAGGCAGTGTTCCACCCCATGAAGTCTAGTTGAACTTTTTCCTAATTGTACCTTGACTTGCCTCATCCCCGCATCTACCGCCTTTTCCACTGAGGCGGTTATCATGGGGGATAGGAGAGCTGCGACAGCCTGAGCTATACGGTCTGTATTGTTATCCCCCTGGTATGGGGAGGAGGAGGAAGGATGCAGGGGGAGAGGGGTTTGAAGTGAGGAGGGGGGGTTTTAAAACCGCTCACCTCCATGGCTGGTTCATCCGCCGCACTGTCTGGGAGGGCCTCGATTTGCAGCTGGGCTGGATGATTGGAGTTTTCTCCACAAATCGGTCCATAGGATAGTGTGGGGGGCCCGACGAGACTTCTGGCAGCAGGAAGGGGATGAGCAGGCGTTTTTGAAGTCCTGTTATGTGCCTATATGTCTGTGAAGGCCGAGACTGGGGCCTCAATTTGCAGCTGGGCCGGGTGGAACGTTGCAGCCGTGTATGGACCCGTGCCGTTCTTTTTTTTTGCCACTGATCAATCTGTAGGGGAGTGTGGGGTCCCCGATGAGGTTGCAGGTGGCAGGAGGGGGGTCAGGCGGTTATTTGTGAGCCCTTTTTTATGATGTGAGGGCCGCGTAGGCCGAGACCGGGGACTCGATTTGCGGCTGGGCAGGGTGAGGTCATCGAGCCCGTGTATGAGGCCGGTAGATGTAAACCGTTAGGGCAGGATCTGGTCTTCTTTCAATATGGAGAAGGCTAACGCTAACATTATTTCCTACCAACACAGATACAATGTATTTAGGCTCATAACCACACCATCTGCTAGTATAAAAAAACTAAACTGCAGGGAAGGTATGGACCAGCATACTTTTGACATTATCAGGCATCATATCCAGTGAAGTACACAGTGTAAATATCTGAGCCAAAGATTCCTATTTGTGAGTTTGGTGCTTGCATTGTGAATCCTATCTGTTGCTGTGGTTCCTGATGTTCATCCTTCTGCCAACTACAGGGCTGGAACATCTGTACAGGTGCCTTTAGGCCAGTGCCAGGACAAGGCAATCTAGAGACTGGGGCAAACATGCCAAACTGTGCCCCCCCTCAAGATGTATATGTATTATTTATTAGCAAAAATCACTCCACCCAAAAAAAATTGACCACTAATCTGCAGGCCACCTGACAAAATCCCCCTCCCAGCACAAATCTTTGCCCACCCATCTCCTCTCCCAGCTCAAATCCTCTACCTCCCCAAATCCCCCAGCACACATCCCAGAAAAAAACACTCCTCTTTGAACAAATCCTTTACTCCTCAAATCCCCCTGAGTACACATCCTCTCCCCCCACTCCAAACCCCCCCTCCCAACACAGATCCTCCCTCCTAGCACAAATCACCCCCCCATTTTCCCCTCCTAGCACAAATACCCTTCCTCTTCTACCATATCCCCTCTTCTAGCACAAACACCCCAAATCCCACCTCCTAGCACAAATCCTCTTCCCCATCCCTCTCCCAACTCAAATCCCTCCAAATAACCTTTCCTAGCACACACCCCAAATGTCTCCTCCTAGAACAATTCTTACCCTCTGCTGGCCCCCAAATTTCTCCACCCAACACAAACCCCCTCACCCCATCTCCTTGTGGTGACCCCCCATCTTACATGAGAACACAGTGCCCAGGGCAGCCACCTCCCCTGCCCACCCCTTGTCCCACCCTGCTCTAAGCACAGAAAACCAAGCATCCTTTGCCCATAAATACATGTCACACTCTAAGCTATACCCCTGTTGCTGTCACTGTTCATTTTGGGAATATAATTGTAATGGTTAGAAAATAACTATCCTAGCCAAATGATTATTTTTCTGGGAGTGGTTGGTCTGGTGGTTTCTGCAGAAGTTACTGGTGGCTTTAGGAATATGGGTTTTGTTCACTGTTAGGTATCTGCTGACCTTACATGTATATGTTAACGTAAAGGTGTTAATTGGTGGAAAAATAGCAAATAGGAATATTTTCTTAAGCTTCCCATTAACCTGTTATCTCAGGTAACATCAATTGTACATATAATTTCTTAATTAAAAATGGAACATTGCTACAATAGTGCTAATTACAGAGTTATTTATTGCTGGGATTCTTTTCATATGAATATAAGCAAGGTGCTGCTCATAATAGTGTTATATTTTCAACTATTTTTATTCTGATTTAGGTTGTCCTTTAGTGGTCATCCTTTAGTGGTTATCTGAAAATTCTTGTCTCAAATAATGCATTTATCCTGTACTGGAGGCAATTTTTTCAGGTCAGTGCTAGCTAGCTCCATGGCACAGTGTACTTGTGTATCTTCCTGAATAGTGACATGCCTCCCATGAGACTAGTACTGGATCCAGGAGTTGGACAAAAGAAGTCTCTAGCTTGGGTTGGGAATATTCAGTACCACAATCAAGAAAAGAACTGACAGATCAGGGAGAATATTAAGAAACTTCATACCTGTCTGAAACAAGACTAATATCTTTCAGTGGAAACCATTATCACTCTATGAATGGGCTCCACTTTAATTGCATGCACAAATTGTAGTGAAGCTGAACATGCGGTTCCCTGCCCCAGGACTAAAATAAAGGTCTGGGAGTTCCACAGAGACCTGTTCAAGTCCTTTTCTCAACCTGGTATGAAATCTGATGACAGAGAACTTTAAACGTACCTTCTTTTAATATTTTTCAGTCATTTCTAAAGAGAATTATTTTATTTATTTTAATTAGTAAGAGTATTTTGAAAAATATATTTAAATTTAATTTTGCCTCTTAAAAAAGGATTCATTTAAGTTGAGCACCAAATGTGTTATGTTAATTATAATTCAGTCTAGAAAAAATACAGCATTCATGTTTTATCAAGCACTTTACAAATCAATGAACAGGATCCGCTGGGATATAGCTAATGGTAATATTGCAATTAAGTGAGCATTACAGCATGGGTAAGTACTGACATTGTGGTATTAATTCAATGAAATTACTTATAATGGAAAAATCTATTAGTAATATTATAAGTATAGCTTGTCAATCAAAAAGAATGAGGCATTGGAAAACAGGCAAATGACTAGTACACATTTCCAATTCAGAGTACAGACACATAGATTGTCATGAAACTATATTTAAATTAGTGTATAATTTCATCCTTCTGGGACAAGGCATACTTTAAATATTAAACCTTGAATATTCTGAAAAAAATAAACATATAAAAATGCTTATGTTTATTTGATGGTCAGTGGGATTAAGCAGACCTTAAAGGTTATTAATAGTGTATGTTGTTTAGAGAGTGGCTGCTTAATATTTAATTACAATAATGGAAAAAGTAGTTCAGGAGTATGCGTCAGGAAACATGCAACTATTGACATTAGAATTTCTTTTTTTTTCATTAAAAAAATGTTAAACAGCTTCAGCAATGTATCTTTCATTGAAATATATTAGGTTATAAGTACTATATTAGTTGGTGTATCTACAATCATTTGAACCTCTATGCAAAAGATATACCAGTGCTCCACAAATTCTCCTCACTATTAGTAACACATTCTTGGGGTCAAACTGTCTCACCAGAGTTATATCTGGAGCAATCCACATATATATATATATATATATATATATATATATATATATATATATATATATATATATATATATATATATATATATATATACAGTATCTCACAAAAGTGAGTACACCCCTCACATTTTTGTAAATATTTTATTATATCTTTTCATGTGACAACACTGAAGAAATTACATTTTGCTACAATGTAAAGTAGTGAGTGTACAGCTTGTATAACAGTGTAAATTTGCTGTCCCCTCAAAATAACTCAACACACAGCCATTAATGTCTAAACTGCTGGCAACAAAAGTGAGTAAACCCTAAGTGAAATTGTCCGAATTGGGCCCAAGTAGCCATTTTCCCTCCCGGTGTCATGTAACTCATTAGTGTTACAAGGTCTCAGGTGTGACTGGGGAGCAGGTGTGTTAAGTTTGGTGTTATAGCTCTCACTCTCTCATACTGGTCACCGGAAGTTCAATATGGCCCCTCATGGCAAAGAACTCTCTGAAAAAAATAATTGTTGCTACACATAAAGATGGCATAGGCTATAAGAAAATTGCCAAGACCCTGAAACTGAGCTGCAGCACAGTGGCCAAGACCATACAGTGGTTTAAGAGGACAGGTTCCACTCAGAACAGGCCTCACCATGATTGACCAAAGCAGTTGCGTGCACATGCTAAGCGTCATATTCAGAGGTTGTCTTTGGGAAATAGACGTATGAGTGCTGCCAGCATTGCTACAGAGGTTGAAGGGGTGGGGGGTCAGCATCTCAGTGCTCAGACCATACGCCGCACACTGCATCAAATTGGTCTGCATGGCTGTCGTCCCAGAAGGAAGCCTCTTCTAAAGATGATGCACAAGAAAGCCCACAAACAGTTTGCTAAAGACAAGGAGACTAAGGACATGGATTACTGGAACCATGTCCTTTGGTCTGATGAGACCAAGATAAACTTATTTGGTTCAGATGGTGTCAAGCGTGTGTGGCGGCAACCAGGTGAGGAGTACAAAGACAAGTTTGTCTTGCCTACAGTCAAGCATGGGGGCTGCATGAGTGCTGCCACCACTGGGGAACTACAGTTCATTGAGGGAACAATGAACGCCAATATGTACTTTGACATACTGAAGCAGAGCATGATCCCCTCCATTTAGGGACTGGACTGCAGGGCAGTATTCCAACATGATAACGACCCCAAACACACCTCCAAGACAATCAATGCCTTGCTAAAGAAGCTGAGGGTAAAGGTGATGGACTGACCAAGCATGTCTCCAGACCTAAATCTCATTGAGCATCTGTGGGGCATCCTCAAATGGAAGGTGGAGAAGCGCAAGGTCTCTAACATCCACCAGCTCCGTAATGTGTCATTATGGAGGAGTGGAAGAGGACTCCAGTGGCAACCTGTGAAACTTTGGGGAACTCCATACCCAAGAGGGTTAGGGTAGTGCTGGAAAATAATGGTGGGCATGCAAAACATTGACACTTTGGGCCCAATTCGGACATTTTTCACTTAGGGGTGTACCCACTTTTGTTGCCAGCGGTTTAGACATTATTGGCTGTGTGTTGAGTTATTTTGAGGGGACAGAAAATTTACACTGTTATACAAGCTGTACATTCACTACTTTACATTGTAGTAAAGTGTCATTTCTTCAGTGTCACATGAAAAGATATAATAAAATATTTACAAAAATATAAGGGGTGTACTCACTTTTGTGCGATACTGTATATTAATATATATAAATACTCAGTATATATACATTATACAGTATACCGGTATATACAGTATATATATATATATATATATATATATATATTACGTGTGTGTGTGTATACAGTATATAACGGTGGATCCCTATTTTTATTTTCACTGTGAAATTAAACCCACATTATTAAACACTTTAAAAAAAGCTGTATCGCGTTTTGACCATACTCACTATGGGTTTGTATTCTGCAAAAAAACTGGTTGATCCTGCTGTTCACTGTTCCTCCCTCCTGTCCATGTCCCCACTGCAGCTGTGAATTCTGCAGCGCAGTGTTGGCAGCTAATACACATGCTCAGTTTTCAGTTTGTTTCTATGCTAAACATTTCCTCCTCGATCACATCTGAGCAACCCATTTGACTATAGATTGGGTGTATACACAGTGATAAATGACACTCCCCTCCCTCTTCCTCCATGCCCACTAACCAGTTAAACACAATGGGGGCAGGATATTACATCTTGTTTGGTGCAGGCTTCACCTCCCTCCTTTTCTAAGCAAATACACACCATAGACACAGGCTGGAGGGGTGTAAAATAGCCTGCGATTGGTAGAAATCTGCCCACACCATGTTATTGCAAAAAAATAATAAAGATTTAATTTTAAATACATATTTGTATGACAATTTAAAACAGTATATTGACATTAACCAGTTCTGGACCAGCCACCGCAGTTATACTGCAGCAGGTTGGCCTAGCTGTGCGAAGTGTCATAGCTATACGTCACGCACGTGGGCACCCGCTAGGCGGCCGCAAAGATTGGATTCGCTTCAGAACCAATCCATCCCCAGGCCCAGGCCAGTGGTATCTGGCCTGGACCTGGTGATCGGTCCTGGCAAATGAAATCCTTCCCCTGCATCTGTAAGTGTAAACACAGCAGGGAAAGTGATGTCTTCTCTCCTCGTGGAACTCTTTTCCATTCCAGAGAGAGGAGACATCTCACAGTAAGTGCACCAAAACTACACTGACACCAGACACCAGTGTGGGTACACTTGTCATCCCCCAATCACCCCCCGATCGCCCCCCCAGTTAACCCCTTCACCCCCTGCCACGGTGTCACCCAATGCAGTGTTCATATTTTTTTTTTTTGATCACTGTACTGTTGTCATCAGTGCCAAAAATCGTTGTTAGGGTACTTAGTGGTAGACCCAGATAGGTCTAGGACCCCCCCTAACCCCCCTAATAAAGGTTTAACCCCTTGATCACCCCCTGTCACCAGTGATCACTGTATTAGTGTCACGGATGACGCTGGTTAGCTAGTTTTTTTATAGCGTCAGGGCACCTGCCATATATTACCTAAATAAAGGTTTACCCCCTGATTTAAGTTTTAGTGTCAGATAGGGTCTGCGCCACCCCAAGCAGCGTCAGATTAGTGCCAGTAGCGCTAAAACCCATGCACGTACCATACACCTCCCTTAGTAGTATAGTGTTTGAACGTATGAATATCTGATCTGATCAGATCTATACTAGCGTCCCCAGCAGTTTAGGGTTACCAAAAATGCAGTGTTAGCGGGATCAGCCCAGATACCTGCTAGCATCTGCATTTAGCCCCTCTGCCCAGCCCAGCCCACCCAAGTGCAGTATCAATCAATCACTGTCACTTACAAAAACACTAAACACATAACTGCAACATTCGAGTCAGGCCTGATCCCCGCGAACGCTAACAGTTTTTTTTGTAGCCTTTGAAGTCTCACTACTGTACCAGTAAATTTAGAGACCAAAATGTCAAATCAAAGGTACAGTAGTGAAGAGGCCTACACGTTTCTGAGCATGACAGATATTGAAGAGGAAGTCACCCATCTGTCAGATTCAGGCTCAGAATATGAACCAGTAGACAGCAGCGGCACCCTGACAGATAGCTCTGACGATGGAGTAGTGGTCCCTGCCAAGGTCAGGTGTACCCGACCCCATTCTTCTGCTGTTGCTGAGGTGCAAGAACAGCAGGGCTCTCGTATGGAGCAGAGAGCTAGTACTAGTGCCGCTCATCCTCCTGGTGAACTGGCAAGCACCAGTGGCCTAGTACATCCTGGTCGTACATCCAGCACTGCAGTAACACTTGGTGACATGGCGAGTCCCATAAGTGCAGTTCAAGCTGGTGAGGTGGCTAGCATGAGTAGCAAACACAGGCCCATCAAGCCCATAGTGCCCTCCCTGCTGCATTTGCCAATCCGAATTGGGAGCCCACCACTTCTGCAGCACCTGTACTTCCCCCATTCACTGGCCAACCCGGAATTCAGGTGGAAAGAGTTGATTTTACGTCACTTGATTTTTATTCACTGTTTTTCATGGAAGATCTCAATAGATCTATTGTGGAACAAAGCAATTTGTATGCTGGTCAATTCATCGCCGCTAATCCCCAGTTGACTCTTGCCAGAGATTGGAGACCTATTACGGTCTCCGAATTTAAGAACTTTCTGGGCCTATCCCTCACCATGGGCATAACTAAAAAGAGTGATTTGCGGTCATATTGGTCCACTGACCCATTTCACCATATGCCCGTGTTCTCTGCCTCTATGACCAGGACATGATACGAGCAGATCTTGCGGTTCATGCACTTCAATGATAATGAACTCTGTCATCCTCGGGGTGACCCTGGATTTGATCGGCTCTACAAAATTCAGCCCCTCGTAAACCACTTCAACCAACAGTTTGCAGCCTTGTTTACTCCCAATCAAGTTGTCTGCGTTGATGAGTCCCTGATTAAGTTTTCTGGCCACTTGTCTATCAAAAAGTATCTTCCCAGCAAGCGTGTCAGATATGGGGTCAAGATGTATAAGCTCTGTGAGAGGTCAACAGGCTATACTTATAGTTTTATGGTATACGAGGGAAAAGATAGTCACGTAGAGCCAGAGAACTGCCCAGATTACACAGGGAGCACTGGTAAGATTGTGTGGGACTTGGTGTCACCCTTATTCGGAAAGGGGTACAATTTTTATGTGGACAATTATTACACAAGCGTGCCACTTTTTAGTCACCTTTTTGATTATGGAATTGGCGCATGTAGCACCGTACAATATAATTACCGAGCTTTCACCAACGGCTTGTAGAATCCTGACTTAGACGGGGAGAGAGCCTGCTTGAAGTGTAATAATTTGTCAGCAGTGAAGTGGAGGGATTCAAGGAATGTTTTTGTTCTGTCCTCCCTTCACACAGATACGACAGTCCAAATTCCTACAGCGACTGGTGTTGTGAAGCTGTACCTAATTGCCCGTAAGGCCAGATGCTAGTACAAAAAAGTGTCTGTATACCTATTTCAACTGGCTCTGCTGAAGGCTTTTGTGCTATACAAAGCTTCAGGATGCACTGGATCTTTCCTCAAATTCCAGGAAGAGATCGTCACTAGACATGTGCACACTGAAATATTTCATTTCGGAATTTCGTTTTCGTCCGAAAAATACATTTATTTAGTTACTCCCGAAATTCGTTTTTATTTATTTTGTTTATCGTTAAAAATTGCATTCGTCCGAAAATCCAAATTAGGGTCGAATCTGTCATTGAAGGCTGATGGTGTCTGTTGAATGTTCAAAGATTCGACGGAGCAGCTAAACTGTACGACGACGTATAGTTTACCTGCTCCGTCGAATCTTCTTAGAACTTTCAACAGACACCGTAAGCCAAAGTACGTGTGTACTTAGTTCTAGCTATTTTACTGCTCCTCCTCTTTGGTTACAATCAGCCAATAACATTTATCATCATCATTATTTTTAGTTATCTTTTCTCCCCTACGTCAAATCTTTTCTCCCCTACGTCGAATCTTTCTCCCCTACGTCGAATCTTTTCTCTCTATGTAGAATAATCTTGGACTAATAGAGTTAAGGTTAGGCACATTCGACCACAGGTTTGATGGACACATATTGTTATTGTTATCATCATGTCGAATCTCCTATCTATATCAAACTGTTGTAGCAACGAAAACAAAAATAAAGCATTTGTTTATGTCAGATCTTTCGTTTTTTGGATTCTGCTCTTTCGTTATCGATAATGAAAATACCTGAAATTCGGACAAATATGCATTCGGACGAAAACGAATGCACATGTCTAATCATCACAGCCCTTCTGTTTCCAGGTGGTGCTATGGCCCACATTCCCAACACAAATGCAGTGATCCGGCTGCATGAGAGGCATTTTCCGTATGTTCTTCCTGGTACCCCTACCCAAAGAACACCCCAAAGAAGATATCGTGTCTACAGAAAACCCGGATTTTGGCGTGACACCCACTTTTTTTGTCGCTCCTGTCCTGACTAACCTGGTCTCTGCATTAGTGACTGTTTCAAATGCTACCACACACTAGTGGAGTCTTAGCATAGGGTACAGCACTACACAGTCCTAGGGCACACTAACACAGGGTTTTGAAAGATGAGATGGCCATCGTATTTTGAGAGACCCTAATCTGCAACGTTCAGTTTACAGTTTTTAAAAAAGTGGGAAAAAAAGCACACACACAAAAACACAAAAAAAATAAAAAAGCCAAAAATAGTTGTGGTTTTATTTTTCTTCTCTTCTCTATTGTTCTCTCTCTTATGTTCGCTCTCTACTATCTGCTCTATTGTTCGCTCACTACTGTTTTATATCATGGGGACTTCCCTATGGCTTTCCCGGGGTGTCAGAGGGGGACGGGGCCATCCGGTTATGTAAAGGGGTGCCACGGGGAAGCAGCAGAATGTATTTTGGTGTGTAATTCCACACATAACCATGGCATGTGTGAGCAATATATCATTTAGTGACAACTTTGTGTAATTTTTTTTTCTTTGTCATTTTTCAATCACTTGTAAATAAAAAGTAAAATATTCAATGGGCTTAACAAGCCTCTCAGCAATTTCCTTGGGGTGTCTATTTTCCAAAATGGGGTAATTTGGGGGGGGGGGGGGTTACTGCCCTGCCATTTTAGCACCTCAAGAAATGAGATAGGCAATCATAAACCAAAAGCTGCGTAAATTCCAGAAAATGTACCCTAGTTTGTAGACGCTATAACTTTTGTGAAAACCAATAAATATACTCTTAGTAACACTTTTTTTTACCAAAGACATGTGGCTGAACACATTTTGGCCTAAATGTATGAATAAAATTGAGTTTATTGGATTTTTCTTATAACAAAAAGTAGAAAATATCTTTTTTTTCCCCAAAATTTTCGTTTTTTTCCATTTATATTGCAAAAATTAAAAATTGCAGAGGCAACCAACTACATCAAAAGAAAGCTCTATTTGTTGGAAAAAAAGGACGCAAATTTTGTTTGGGTACAAAATTGCATGACCGTGCAATTACCAGTTAAAGCAGCGCAGTGCCAAATTGTAAAAAGTACTCTGGTCATTGAGCAGCCTAATCTTCTGGGGTTGAAGTGGTTAATTATTTCTTTTTACTCTGTATTACAAAGGCTGTTTTTTTTTTTAACACAATATGAAATAACATGTATAATAAATCTATGTAAGAACAATTACCCCTATACAGGGACTAAAAGTGTCAGCCAGTCAGCTGCAGGCACCAAAAGCTGGAACCACATCTAACCGGGAAGTGACGTTATGAATGGGGCCGAAGTGTTACTAGGCAACAAAGCCTAACAAATAAAGGAACTGCACATGTTAAAATATTAAATAGAAAACATAGGCAGAAAAACAGGAATAAAAAGTAATAACAATAAAACACAACAAAGCAAATGAAAAATGGGTGAACAAAAGTAACCAATGAAATATCAATCTAAATTGGAAATAAAAGCAAAAGTAAATTAAAATAAAAATAAACAAAAAAGATAAAAAAGATACAGAAAACGAAGAAGAAATAAATCTAAATAAATAGACTATTGCAGTGCAAAATATGTGGCATATATATAACAAAGGAACACAACAAATAGGAAACTGAAGAGAGCTAATGAGGAGAAATAAACAGAATGTAAAAATAAATAATAAAGAAAAATATGAATAATAAAGTAAATAAAAAGGTAAAAACCATATTGAGAACAAATGGTTAGTGAGTATTTCAAAGAAAGGAGGTATGGTGGGTTAAACATTACATCAGGTATACAGGAGAATACCAGCATGCCCATACTTGTTCTTACCTCACTCTTAGCTTTATCCACCTACCTGTATGTATGCAAATATCTGCATATTACAGAAAAGACATGATACCAATATCTTCTTTCAAGAAAACAATAAATAACAATAATAATAAAAACATTTTTTAATTATTATTCTTTTCATATTAATTTGTTCCGTTCCATTTGTTTAGATGCAGCATTCGTTATTTCAGATAATTTGTAACTTCGGATCAATTCGTATTCGTTATGTTCACTAACAGCCAAATTTGAAAGGAAATTCCAATACCTGTAATTTAATAGTTAGTTATTAGTTAGTTAGTTAGTTAGTTAGTTAACTAACTAACTAATTAACTAACTAACTAACTATTAAATTACAGGTATTGGAATTTCCTTTCAAATTTGGCTGTTAGTGAACATAACGAATACGAATTTATCCGAAGTTACAAATGATCTGAAATAACGAATGCCGCATCTAAACAAATGGAACGGAACAAATTAATATTAAAAAAAAAAAATAATTAAAAAAAGTTTTTATTATTATTGTTATTTATTAGTATTAATTTGTTACGTTCCATTTGTTGGAATACTGCGTTCGTTAATTTGGATAATGCGATAACTTCTGATAAATTCGTATTCGTTATGTTCACTATCAACCAAATTAGAAAGGAAATTTCAATACCTATAATTTAATAGTTAGTAATAGTTAAGTTTTATTAGTTAGTTATTATTTCAGATTTTTTAGTTTTCGGGTTTTCGGATTTTCGACTTTCCAAATTTCTGAAATTCCAAATTTACGAATTTTCTGGAATAGGAATTTATGAATATTCGAATTTACGAATATTCTAGAAAACATGTTGAACAGGTTTTTGTTAATTCGGATATTTCCGAATTAACGAATTTGTCAAAATTTGTTAAGAAACAAATTCAGAACTAAATGAATTTCACATGCCTAGTACTTGCATGAGTCACCCCCCCCCCCCCAATTTGAGGAGATTAGCAAATGTTCTCAGATAAGTACATATACGTAGCTGAAATATTGTATAATATATTAGGCAATGAAAATAGGAAATCAGGTGAGTTCATCTATAAAGTGTTAAAAACCAGAACAAACAAACCTAAGTATGCATGGCAGACAGGCATCATGGAATCTCTACTTAGTTTATGAACTCTCTCCACCCTTTGGTAAGTTCTAAAAATATACAGTATATAAATGTATCAATTCATAGCATATAGTGTTTGATAGACATCATAAGGAAGTTATTTACTAGTAAACCTTCCCAATTACCTTCAAACTGCAGATTAGAAAGGTCCATATATTTACCCACATTCACAGCCAGCGCTTGAATATAAGGAAAAGGGTGAAATCAATTCAGTATGGATAGGTGAGGCACCAACAAAGCTGCTCTACCAAATTTAATAATCATAAAATAAATACATTATGAAACAAAAAAATAAATAAAAATAAATACAGTCTCCCAAGTCAATGCAAGTCATTGTTTTTTAAAGCCACCTAAACAGAGCTTGCTTACCACCTATAGTTTTTCAATAAAGGTTGCTGTCCCAGAAGTAGTGGTCCCCCATCTCACAGGTCATCACATAAGCACTGGGGCTATGAGAGAAATAATCTTACTGAATCATATGGGAAACCTTTTCACCAAGCAGGACTCTAAAGCATTCAAGGACTTGGTAAATGTACTTGATGAGAATGAACAAGAAGATAAGATAGATAATATTGATTTAGCTGAATATTTATATCAGGACAACAAGGAGACCTGTTTACAATGAAAATGAAAAGGAAATCTAAAATATTTCTTCTTTAACCCTAGCACATTTTACTTCTTACAGCAGGTAAGCAAAGAGATTAAAAAGCTGCCACCTGACAGAAAAGTGTTACATAAATAGCCTCAAAATGACCATCTCCTAATTGCCAAAGAATGGCTAATCTAACAAGAGAACAATGCAAGGCACTTAATAGGCTTAAAGTGAGTCTAAAGGCAGAATTTTTCACCTGACTCCTTGTTATTGTGGTACTGTGGTACCATCAATGACATATTTGTTGTTTGGAATGCTACCAAATCGTTGCTTGAAGAATTTATTGCATGTCTGATATCCAGGACCTTAAATCTGAGCTTCAAAATGCCTTGTGACTAGGCATGGGTTTTGGGTTTGGGTTCCACTAAGGCCTCATGCACACTAGATGTTATAAAAACATCAGTAGTGTTAGTTGTAGAAAGCTGTAGATATAGTTTTTCAGTGTTTTTGCAGTAGTGTTTTTTCAGATTTTTTTAGCAAAACTATACTCTCACAAAAGCTTATGGCTCAGACACGCTGATGAACATTGATTAGCTGCATTTTTGATAACTGCTTTTTATGTTGCTTTATTACTGCTTCCAGCCTGGTCTATAATAGAATGACAGCTGAGCAGGAATGCTGCCATCTCGGGTGGATGTCATATGACATCCTCCCAGGATTGCACCTTGCGTGAGCCCCACGGGCCATGCTGAGGCGCAATCTGTCATCTGCAATGTTCAGTTGACATAGAGGATGACAAGTCAGTGTGCTGGGCCGCTGTCAGTACAATGTGATTGTGAACAGTGGATAGTGTTGCGATGTCAATCAAAACAATAATAATGCCAATAAGGTGATTCCTGTGTCAAGCAAGATGAAACCATGTGTGCCAAGGATGGACAATAGTGAATCCGCACACAGGTAAAAAATGATAGCAGATGTGAAACAAACCAATTGAATTGCTTCAGCGATGAATGTCCTTAATATAATGGTACAATTGAAGTGGTTCATTGAAGTGGTTCCTGTGCCATAATGAAACCATGTGTCTCAAGGATGGACACCAATTCGCACACAGATAAAGAAATGATAACCATAAATGCAAAACAAATATTAATCAAATATAAATTCCTTCAGTGAAAAAAGTCCTTGATATGATCTATATGGCTGTACGCGATGTATCCCTTCACCATTGATTGTGAGTGTTCATAATAGAAGGTGACTTGATCCCTTTCTTCCCATGTCACCTTTGTGCTCTCTGGCCTCTCACCTTAGATATGCTTTAATGCAGCATTTGATGATATCTCTCAAGGATAGTGTAATGGTAATAGATCGCCTCTAGGTGTTCTCGGTAGGTATTCCCAGTGCTCTCTATTATGGTAGTGCAGGATTTATGATACTCCTAAAGGGTCCTCTTCTATATCCTCTCAGTGGGAATGTATGAAGAAAGAAGAATGCTCTAGTAGAGTGATATTGTTTCAACAGGTTTATTAAAAGTTTATGAAAAGCATGAAACATTTAACATTTGAACATTTAAAAAGCCGAAAACCGGCAAAAATCCATGAGTGTCAAACTCATTCCTTAACGGTGTCACTTCCAGTATACCTCCACTCGAGCCTTACGCCTTACGTCACGCCCACATGACCTCTTCAGGTGATAATGGAGGGTATTGGAAGTGTCCTTAAATAGTGTGTTGAAATCAATGACAGTGGCCATTTTCTAATGGATCATGGGTGGTCTAAACTGCCGCCATATTATTGGTGACCTATAATCTCCCATTGGCCATCTTAATGATGGCTAGATGTGACATTACACTTATGATAACCAAAACGAAGGGACATGTATCTTGATTGGGAACAATAAGGTATCGGAGTCCAGGAATTCCGGGTATGATATATAGCCACAATTATAAACAATATCACAATGATGACATGAATGCTGAACAGATTACAATTAAAATGCAATAGAATGTAATAAAATGTAACTGGGAATACCATAATAGAGAGCAGAGCACTGGGAATACTTACAGAGGACCCCTAGAGGCGATCTAATACCATTACACCATCCTTGAGAGATATCATCATATGCTGCATTAAAGCATATCTAAGATGAGAGGCCAGAAAGCACAGAGGTGACACAGAAAGAAAGGAATCAAGTCACCTTATATTATGAACATTCACAATCAATGGTGAAGGGATACATCACGTACAGCCATATAGAACATATCAAGGACTTTTTTCACTGAAGGAATTTTTTATTTGATGTAAAGTTGTTTTGCATTTATGCTAATCATTTCTTTATCTGTGTGTGAATTGATGTCCATCTTTGAGACACATGGTTTCATTATGGCACAGGAACCACTTTGATTGTACCATTATATTAAGGCTGTTCATCACTGAAGCAATTCAATTAGTTTGTTTCAAGTTTATTATAATTTTTTACCCGCGTGCGGATTCACTAGTATCCATCCTTGAGACGCATGGTTTCATCTTTCTTGACACAAGAATCACTTTATTGGCATTATTATTGTTTTGATTGACAGAGCAACACTATCCACTGTTCACAATTATACTCATTAGTAAAGGATAGGCTATATAGTAAGAGCAGCTGTCCTATATAATTTGTTTTATTTCACACAGTGGTGGCACAAGAGTAACACACAATATATATTTACCATGTGATCGCTGTGACCAATCACAGCAGATCACATGGCAATTGTATGTAGTTAATAGCTTCCATTCATAGCCATTCATTGTGTAGTATTGTGTTGATCTCTGTTATTGGTCAACATGATCACATGATACAGACAGCGCCAATCACAGTGCATCTGTACCATGTGATAGTTGTAGCCACATTGGATAAATTAATTATTTTTTGTTTTTATTTCTAGACAAATTAAACAATAATATAGGTTATCTTTAGAGTGCAAGCACCATAATTTTTTTCTATCATGGCAATATTATAAGTCTTTTAAGCCTGTCTGACATTAATGAGCAGTAATTATTAGAAGTCAACCAAAGATCAGCTTCTAGCTGTTTAGTGTTGTACAATTAGTGAAATGTGTTTGTGCTGTCTCTAGTTCTTGTGCATTTAAGCACAGCATATATATACAGAATATATACATACATACAGCGGGTAAAATAAGTAATGAACACGTTACCATTTTTCTAGGAAAACGTACAATATTTCTAAAAATGCTATTGACATGAAATTTTCACCACATGTCGGTAAAAACTCATGAAATCCATACATACCCGAACAAGCCAGGAAAGTACAAATATCCCCCAAATTACCCCTTTTTCAAAAGTAGACATTTCAAGGTATTTAGAAAGATGCATGGTGAGGTTTTGTTATGTTGGCCTTTTTATCCCACAATTCTTTGCAAAATTAAGTTTTTTTTGTTTTTTTCCCACAAAATTGTCATTGTAATAGATTATTTCTCTCACATGGCATGTGTATACCACAAATGACACCCCAAAATACATTCTGCTACTCCTCCTGAGTATTACGATACCACATGTGTGGGACTTTTTCACAGCCTGGCCACATAGAGAGGCCCAACATGCAGGGAGCACCATCACGTGTTCTAGGAGCATAAATTACACATCTAGGTTGTTGACTACCTATTACACTTTTGAAGGCCCTGGAGCACCAGGACAATTACACGTGACACTGATGTGGCACTGATGACAGATGGCACTGATACGTGGCACTGATGGCACATGACACTGATTTGCCACTGATGACAGATGGCACTAATACGTGGCACTGATGACACGTGAAACTGATGACAGATGGCACTAATATGTGGCACTGATGACACGTGGCACTGATGACAGATGGCACTAATATGTGGCACTGATGACACGTGACAATGATGACAGATGACACTAATATGTGGCACTGATGATACGTGGCACTGATGACACATGGCACTGATGACAGATAGCACTAATACGTGGCACTGATGACAGATGGCACTAATACGTGACACTGATGACAGATGGCACTGATACGTGGCACTGATGACAGATGGCACTGATACGTGGCACTGATGACACATGTCACTGATAACAGATGGCATGTGACACTGACAGGTGGCACTGATGACAGATGGCACTGATATGTGGCACTGATGACACGTGACACTGACAGGTGGCACTGGGGGCAGGTGGCACCAGAGGCAGGTGGCACTGATAGGTGGCACTGGGGACAGATGGCACTGGGGACAGATGGCACTGATAGGTAGCACAGGGAACAGATGGCACTGTGTTGTGTAGTGTAACTGATTTTTTTCACTCACCGCTGCAGCATGGAAGCTCTCCCTCCTCACACGCTGTCTCTGTGAGAGGAGGGAGAGCCAGTGATGAGAGATGATCTCATATGTTTACATATGAGATCCATCTCTCTTTGGACACACCGATCGAATGCTAAATGGCCGCTGTGATTGGCCATTTAGCACGATCTGTGATTGGCTGTGTCCAAGGGACATTAATAGACTCGTGTAAGGTGACCTAAGGAGCTGGTTTTTACAAGGAGGAAGGATAGTAGGAGTGTCCAAGGGACACTGCCAATATAGATTTCCCCGCTGTGCACCCGCAGCTGCGCGCACAGGGAATGTAAACAGGAGGTCGTCCAGGGACGCCCTTTCGGCAATTGGAGTCCGCGCTGTAGCCGTCTTTTGGCTATAGCGCGGACGCCAAGTGGTTAAGTTATGTGTAATAAAATGGAATGACACAGGGAAAAACACTCTAACTGAAATGTATTTAACCACTTCAGCGCCAGAAGGTTTACCCCCTTCATGACCAGGCCATTTTTTGTGTAATGGCACTGGGTCAATTTAACTGACAATTGCGGGGTCATGCAACACTGTATCCAAATAAAACGTATGTCCTTTTTTTCACACAAATAGAGCTTTCTTTTGGTGGTATTTGATCACCTCTGTGGTTTCTATTTTTTTCCCCCATAAACAGTTTTTATTTAGATTACAAATAACAGAGCATACAGTGAAAGCATGACAACAAATTGCGCAGATTTCCAAGGCATATAGATACATTACTGTTTACAAATGATTATCAAGCCCTGTAATATTTTAATCCCGCAATATGTAACTAACGGGATACATTAATAGAATCATGTAAGGTGACCTAAGGAGCTGGTTTTTACAAGGAGGAAGGATAGTAGGAGTGGGAAAAGTGAGAAGAGAAAGAGAGAGAGAAGAAAAGAGAAGGTGAGGGGGAAGGGGGAAGAAAGAGAAAAAAAAACAAAAAACAAAAAAAACACACACACACACAGGGGGGCAGGGGATTGATTGTAGGGGGAGAGCAGGATACAGAGTATAGGGACATATCAGTCTCCAGCAATACTCTACGAATAGTTTTTCTTTTATCTCCAACTGCTAAAAAAGTGACAGTTTGATTTCAGGAGCCATATGTTTGAAAGCGCTGAGTTGTTTTGAAGTGAGCCCAACAGGCCCATGTGTTTGCAAATTTTTGGATTCGCTCTTGGGATATGTGGACTAGCTCTTCCATTTCCTCCACTCTGGAAATCCTAATGAACCATTCTCTAATCATTGGAGTTTGCGTGGATCGCCAATGTATCGGAATGCATAGTCTCACTGCATTTACCATGTGCATGGCCAGCGATTTATGATATTCTCTTTTAGTTAGAGATGTATGATGTAAGAGGTATTGAGCCGGAGAGTAATCTAGGGTATACGTAGTGATAAGTATAATGAGTTCATGTACTTTCCTCCAGAATGGTTGAAGGGAATCGCAGTCCCACCAGATATGAAGCATGGTTCCCTTTGCTCTTCCACATCTCCAGCATGTATCTGGGATAGATGGTGAAAACTTGTGTATGCGTGATGGGGTCCTGTCCTGTACCAACGTGTTTCAATTTGGTAGCAATTTTCCTGGATGGCAACATTGAGGGATCCCTTGAGGCCATATGTATGAATGAGGTCCCAATCTTCGTCAGAGAGGGATATCTGGAGTTCTGTCTCCCAGGCTATACGTGCGGAGTCTAGAGCATTTGAGGGGTCTTCTATGAGTATACTATATATACATGAAATCAAGTGTCTTTGTGGGGGAGATTGTGTGAATAAGGATTCAAAGGGCGTAAGTGGTCTTGTCCAGATCTCCATCGTCGCTTGGGAGGAGAGAAAATGTCATATTTGCCTGTATGAAGGAATTGGAAGGATACATAGAAACGAAGTTCTCATATGAATGAGGGGATCCATATGAAAAAAATTGATGTGCTAATACCTTATCGTGGGGCCACTCTTGTCTTAAAAAGGAGTTGGAGGATCTCGGTGTGAATGTGGGGTTCCCCCTTAGCGTAGTTAGAGGTCCCGGGACTGAGGAAAATGTTGTGTTTTTTAACGTTTGCTGAAAGACCACGAGGGAAGATTGGGCAAGAGGGTGTTTCAGAGTCTCTTATGGCCAGTGATGAGGGGGTATCCACGGTAAAGAATTTTCTAAGGTCACCCAGACTTTCCTGGTCTCATGGATGTTCCAGTCCACAATTTGCATGAGGTGACAGGCCAAATAATATTTGTGGAGATCTGGCAATCCAATGCCCCCATTAGTTTTTGGGCGCGTGAGTCGGGAGTGTTTAATACGAGGTGGGGAATTTTTCCATATAAAGAGGCAAAGAAGAATGCTGGTAATTTAATCGGGATTGTCTGTTATGCCGCGTACACACGATCAGACTTTATGGCATACTTGGTCCGGCGAACCTGAGTCCGTCGGACAATTCGATCGTGTGTGGGCTCAAGCGGACTTTTTTTCTCAAAAGTTTGACGGACTTATATTTGAAACATGTTTCAAATCTGTCTGACGGACTTGAGTCCGGTCGAAAAGTCCGCTCGTCTGTATGCTAGTCCAACGGACAAAAACCGACGCTAGGGCAGCTATTGGCTACTGGCTATGAACTTCCTTGTTTTAGTCCGGTCGTATGTCATCACGTACGAATCCATTGGACTTTGGTTGATCATGTGTAGGCAAGTCCGTTCATTCGGAAAGTCCGTTGTAAAGTCCATCGAAAAGTACGCCAGACAAAGTCTGCCGTAAAGTCCTCTCGTGTGTACGCGGCATATGAGGTATAAAAGGCGTGGCAAAATTATCATTTTTAGCAAGGCTGATCTACCGAACCATGAGACATTGAGATTCCCCCAGTCTTTTAAGTCATCTTGAGCCTTTTTCAAGGCTACTAAAAAGTTCCTATTGTAAAGATCTGATAGTTTGGCTGTAATCTGAATGCCTAGATAAGTAATGGCATTCTTGTTCCATAAGAATGGGAAGGAGTTCTGGCAACTTTCCACCTCCTTTTTTGTGAGCGAAACATTCAGGGCATGCAATTTAGCATAGTTAATTTTTACATATGACAGGTTCCCAAATGTCTCTATGTCTATCAGCAAGTTAGGTAAAGAGATACGTGGGGAAGTCAGGGACAAAAGGATGTCATCTGCAAAAGCTGCAACCTTGTATTCCCTGTCTCGTATCTGAAGACCCTTAATGCTGGGGTTGTGTTGCAACCGGTTGAGAAAAGGTTCCAGCATTAGAACAAAAATCAGGGGTGACAAGGGGCAACCCTGTTGCGTTCCGTTGCTTATGGTGAAGGCGTTCGACAGGTGACCATTAACCCGCACACTCGCAGAAGGTGCAGAGTATAAAGTTGAAATGTGGGACAACATGTGAGGCTGAAGACCAATCGTCCTCAGGACCTCGTGCATGTAGTCCCAGGCCACCCTGTCGAACACCTTCTCCGCATTAAGGGATAAGAAGAAGCCTTGGGTTTTCTATGTCGTGAGCTAGTGGTGGAGATTCAATGCTCTGATTGTGTTCTCTGGCTTCTCTACCAGGGACAAAGCCCACTTGATTCAGGGAGATAAGGTTGGGTAAAAGTGGGGATAACCTATTGGCTATTAGTTTGGTTCCATGTTAAGCAAGGAGATAGGTCTGTAGTTTTGTACTTGTGTGGGATCCAACATACGGGTTAATGATATGCTGGGATTGGATAAGGCATTAAAAGTGGATAACAACCTAGGGTACAGGGCAGTAGCAAAACACTTGTAGTATTGAAGTGTGAACCCATCTGGGCCTGGGCTCTTCCCTGATTTCATTTGTTTTAAGGCAAACTGAAGTTCTTCAATAGAGAATGGGTGTTCCATCTCTTCGGCCTGTGTTTGTGGGATTGGCTTTGGGCTATATTGGGCTAAGAAGTCCCTGATTGTGTCTAATCTGGTTTCAGACTGAAGTGGATTCTGACCTACAGGATTTAAATTGTATAGTTTTGAATAGTAACTCTCAAAACATTTAGCTATGTCCTCATTTCTAGAGAAAGGTGTGTCCTGTTGGTCACAAATCTGATGAATTGTGTGTGAGGGTCTGGAGGCTCGTACTGCTCGTGCAAGGAGTCGCCCACACTTATTTCCTTGTTTATAGAACACTCGTTGATGGACTATATAGCGTCGTCTTGTGCGTTTCCCAAGTTCCTTTAATAAAAGAGAATGGGTGTGTCATAGCTCTTGGAAAGACTGCTGTGAATGCGAGGATTTATGGGAGACTTCCAGCTTTTTAATTTTATCAATGAATATCACAATAGTTTCCTGATTTTGTCTCTTGACTTTTGCTGCTTGGGCGATAAGTTCCCCCCAAATCACACACTTGTGGACCTCCCAGAGTGTAACTCGAGAGATGTCCGGGGAGGCATTCTCCACAATGTACAATTTAAGCAGGGAGTCTAGGCGGCTGGGAAATTCTGCGTCTTTGAGCAGGGACTAGTTTAAGCGCCAGGTTTTTCATCTAGGAACTGATTCCGGGAAAGTCAGGGTGACCGAGATAGGGTGGTGGTCCGATAGGAACATTAGCTCAATTGTCACATGCGTAAGGTAGGACAGATCAGGCTGGGAAAGAAAATAATAGTCAATTCAGGAATATTTTTGGAATGGGGGAATAGAAGCTGTAGTCCTTGTCCGAGGGGAATAATGTGCGCCACGTATCATGTAAGGCTAGTCCTTGAAGCTGAAGTTTGATCTGACGCAGGGCTCAGTAAGTCAACGTGGAAGTCCCTGAGTACGTGTCAATCTCTGGGTTCAGTGGGACATTAAAGTCTCCTCCCAGAAGGACCACGCCCTCTCGGAAGGAGAGCAAAAGAGCACTGATTTTTCTAAAGAGGGAAACCTGTCGTTCATTTGAGGAGTAAATATTCATCAGGGTCAGTGGTTTAGAGGTGAACAGGCCCTTGATAAAAACAAATCTACCCTCCGGATCTACCAGGGTTCCTGACAATTGGAATCGTGCGTGCTTGGATATTAATATGGACACCCCTTTAGTCTTTGCTGTAGGATTTGTGGAATGAATGGCCGTGTGATAAATGTTGTTAGCAAGTTTGGGGATGGAATATGAGCGGAAGTGGGTTTCCTGAAGGAAGATAAAGCAGACATGACCTGTGATCGTTTTTCCGGCACGTTTAAACCTTTCACTTTAAGCGAAACACACTTCAACGATAGAGGGCACCTGGATTTTAAGTCTTTCTGCATGGTTCAGTTGTAGCTAGGGTCAAATCTGTGAAGAGCACTTTCACTATCCCCCCGTGTTTGGGGGTGTCTGCAGACTCAAAGGCGGCGGGATTGGAGAACGGGCTAATGTGGATAGGCAGGTAAAAGGGAGGGTCAGGGATTAGAAACAAAGTAGATGAGGGAAAAAGGGAGGGGCACACACAAAAAAAATAAAAAGGAGGGGGGGAGGGGGGAGACTAGTGGATAGAGAGAGTGAGAAAAGAAAAAGAGGGGAAGAGACCCGAGCAGAGGAGAGAGAAAAAGTAAATTTGTAGATATTACAAGCCTTAGAAAGATGTACCAGAGGTGGGGCTA
The DNA here is from genome assembly GCF_042186555.1 of Aquarana catesbeiana. Taxonomy (NCBI): domain Eukaryota; kingdom Metazoa; phylum Chordata; class Amphibia; order Anura; family Ranidae; genus Aquarana; species Aquarana catesbeiana. Next base: position 297,551,801 of record NC_133325.1, read on the forward strand.
GATTTACTAGTCCACCTAAGAGACAGTGATCTGGGTGGTCAGCAGACTCACTTGTAGAACTGCTGTTGGGGGATGGTGGTAATATCTAGACACACATATTACTGCAATATGGAGGATCTAGGAAATTGTAGCTTAGTGAGGAACAGTAAGGGAAAGAAAGGGCCAGCCGAACTGTTGTAAAACATTCTAATCATAATGAAGAGTAAATATCGCTGTAACCATTTCGTAAGTGTCACATTATTCTAAACAGGAACCATATATTAAAGAACATTTTTTTTTAAATTAACTTGGTCTTAATGACTTATTAGTAATTCGTTAGTTAAACCAACCCCAGTATAATACAATAAAACAGAGGGGCATCGTGATATTGATGCAATCAGTTCAAGGTGTCCCCAGTTAGAAAAAGGACGCAAAGACTTCTCCGCACCGGTAATCAGGGCACCCGGATGCATCAGAGGTATGTGTGGGTTTTGAGTATATTGCCAGAGGTCAGTACCCCAAGAGTTAGACAGAAGACAATAGAAAGCAATAGGGAACAATCGTTTTGTCCCATAAGGCCCCTTGTCAAACGGGGACCATCAGTAGACTCCAAAGGATTGCTTTTGCAACCTCGGGAAGGAAAAAGAGAGCGTGTATAATGGCATCTACGATCTGTGGGGTACATATATATAAGAACACATATAAGAACACATCATGTAGGTATTTTGAAAAAAAAAAAAAAAGGGGGGGGGGGAGAAAGAAGCCCCTGCAGTCAACATGGTGAATTCTCTAGTTGGAAGTGTCAGGTATACACTCGAAAAGCCAGTGTGGTAGGAAGGGTTCAAGGAGCATCTCAGACTACTGGGGCTTTATACAGTTCTCATGAGAGTCTGCCGGGGTTCTCAAAGTGTATTGCAAAAAATAGGTAACAGTGTCAGTATATCAACCCCTGGAGGTTTCTGTGGGAATTACGGCCGGTCATCCATGACTTGCTAAATAAAGGAGGGTGAGTAAAACTCGAGCAAAGTTCAGTAACACTCTGTTTGCAAGTGTTAGGGGACTGCCCAAAAATTTGGCCGAACATAAGTAACGTGAACTGAGTTGAAACAATCAAAACTTAGTATGTGAGCACTTACAAGCAGGTAGTGGCATAGATTCAGAATGAACCTCCAGCCTCCAGGCAATCCCTGCAAGGGGTTGTCGTGGATCCAGGGCTGTGGTAGTTCAGGTCTCGGCGAGATACATGAACACTGGGCGTGGAGGGATCTTGTCTCTGTCGTCTGGAGCGCTGCCTTTGCGCTTTCAGAGAGGGATTGTGAGATACCGGACGCCAAGGTTCTGTAGGGAAATGGAAAGCACACCAATCCGGAAGATCCATCAGGGGTATATCGAGTTGTTCGCAGAATGTTTGTAGGTCTTCTGATGACCGCAGTAGAGCAGTGCGACCTCTAGCAGAGGCTGACAGAGCAAACGGGAACTTCCAGCGGTATTGGATGTTGTGAGATCTTAGGAGGTCCAGCAGGGGGCAGAGAGCTCGTCTATTCTGCAAAGTAATGTGGGAAAGGTCCTGGAATAACTTGATCTCAGTACCATTATGCAGTATGCAACCTCTTTCCCTAGCTTTTCTCAGAATCTCTTCCTTAAGAGGAAAATTGACTACACAGCAAATCACATCTCTTGGGGGTTAATTGTCCCGGGGTTGGGGTCTAAGTGCACGGTGCAGACTTTCCATGGTTTCTAGTTTTTGCGCTTTAAACAAAAAAAGACTGACAATTTTGTTTTTCAACTTTCCGTTATAAAACACATCCAATAAAAAAATGTAAAAAATCGAATTTCTTTATCATTTTAGGCCAAAATGTATTCTGCTACATGTTTTTGGCAAAAAAAATCCCAATTATGCCGCGTACACACGGCCGGACTTGCCAACGGGCTAAACTCAGTCGGCATTTCCGACGGAAAGATTTAGAACATGTTCTATATCTTAGTCCACCAGAAATGCCGACAGAGAAAGTCCGATGGGGCATACACACGGTCGGAATGGCCGACCAAAAGCTCCTATCGGACTTTTTCTGTCGGGAAGTCCGGCTGTGTGTACGCGGCATAAGCGTATATTGATATTGATTGGATTGTGCAAAAGTTATAGCGTCTACAAACTATGGGATATATTTATGGAATTTTTGTTTATTTTTTACTTGTAATGGCAGCGATCAGTGACTTATAGCAGGCCTGCGATATTGTGGTGGACAAATTGGACACCTAAGCACTTTTGTTGCCAGCGGTTTAAACATTAATGGCTGTGTGTTGAGTTATTTTGAGCGGATAGCAAATTTACACTGTTATACAAGCTATACACTCACTACTTTACATTGTAGCAAAGTGTAATTTCTTTAGTGTTGTCACATGAAAAGATATAATAAAATATTTACAAAAATGTGAGGGGTGTACTAACTTTTCTGATAACTTTTCTGAGACCGTTAATCAAGATGGCAGACAATAGTGTTAGTGCATGCATAGGACAGCATGTGGTGAATACGTTTCTTGTGAACTAAGGCATAAAACCAGCTGATACTGTATCTACAGAAGACTTCAAGCACAGTACGATGATAGGATGCTGAGCCGCGGTAAGACATCTGTATGGTGTAAACATTTCAAAGATGGTTGTACGTTCATCAGTGACGTTGCCGACCGTGGTGGTTCCCAGCCCACAGCAGTCATTCCTGTGAACATTCAGCGCGTGTAACGCCTGATCCTGGATAATCGACACATAACCTGTCATGAAATTGCACAAGAGACAAATCTTTCTGTGGTGCACTAATGACGAAGTGAAGCAGGCTGTCCTATGATGGTTCAGGGGTACTGACAAATCTTCCTATGCCCAAGCTTTCCAGGGATTAGTTAAGTGTATAAATGTAGCCGGGGAGTATGTAAAAAAATAAATACTTTTTCCACTCCTTAAAATTTGTCCTTTATAATATAAACTCAAAAGTCTCGGTTTGAGTTGAACGCCCCTCGTATATAATTTTACGGTTTCCCAACTAAAGTAAATTCGCGATAAAGCTGTGCCACTGGGAGGCAGAATTAAGTAATATAGTAAACGATGTAAAAACAATACTGCTTGAATAGAATTTGAGTTAATGATCGTGAAATTTACTTTGCATAATTATAAGCCCTGATTAAATAAGAACATTATAGATTAAGATACAGCATTATCAATCTCATGTAACAACTATTATTTTATACTGTTACTAGAACTTACTGTAGCTTTTAAAGAATAGAAATAAAAAAAGGCAAGCATTCATCTTCACCAAGATGACTACAGCATCTAACTGAGCTATTAAAATGATATTAAAGCTTATTTTTTTTTTAAATAGCAACCATGTTATATTTACTTGCTCTGTGCAGTGGTTTTGCACAAAGCAGCTCCGATCCTCTTCTTTTCGGGTCCCCCGTCAGTGCTCCTGGCTCCTCCCCCTCGAGCAGTGCCCCCCAAATAAAGACGCTTGTCCTGGGTGCACTGCTGCGTGCTCGCTCCCAAGCCTCTGCTCTACTGTATGTGTCCATAAGACACATAGAGCCAGGGCTAAGCTTTGCCCCCTGCTTTCTCCTCATTGGCTCACTGGTTGTGATTGACAGCAGTGGAAGCCAATGGGCTCCCGCTACTCTCTCAGTCAATGAGGAGGGACAGTCCCCATACAGCTGAGGCTATCCTGAACATCAACTGAAAAAATCATCACAATAGGTAAAATGACATATATATGTATATGTATGTGTATAAATATACACTATATTGTCAAAAGTATTGGGACACCTAGCTTTACACACACATGACTTTTTCAGGGGTTGGGCTTGGCCCCTTAGTTCCAGTGAAGGGAACTCTTAAGGCGTCAGCATACCAAGACATTTTGGACAATTTCATGCTCCCAACTTTGTGGAAACAGTTTGGGGATGCCCCCTTCCTGTTCCAACATGACTGTGCACCAGTGCACAAAGCAAGGTCCATAAAGACATGTATTGAGTCCTGACCTCAACCTGATAGAACACCTTTGGGGTGAATTTGAGCGGAGACTGCGAGCCAGGCCTTCTCTTCCACATCAGTGCTTGACCTTACAAATGCGCTTATAGAAGAATGGTCAAACATTCCCATGGACACACTCCTAAAACTTGTTGACAGCCTTCCCAGAAGTTTTGAAGCTGTTATAGCTGCAAAGGGTGGGCCAACTCAATATGAAACCCTATGGACTAAGATTGGGGTGCCAATAAAGTTTATGTAAGGTGGGTGTCCCAATACTTTTGACAATATTATCTATCTATCTATCTATCTATCTATCTATCTATCTATCTATCTATCTATCTATCTATCTATCTATCTATCTATCTATCTATCTATCTATCTATCTATCTATCTATCTATCTATGATGGAGGTAGCTTGGGTAGCTTGACTAGAAAGTAGAGACGAGCTAAGAGTTTCATCCAATGGAACTTTACATTGGAAATGTTGAAGCTGCATATGCATGACCTTTAGAGTACGGCTTGAGGACAGGCTCAGGGGTACTGGGTAGTTTCCCCCTTGTCAGTGACTGCTCATACAGGATGCAAGTACCATGTTTTCCCTGTTTGAGTAGGTCACCAGACTCCGATTTCGACAAATCTCTACTCTGTCCATTAAGTCATTCCCTTCCTAATTTTGATTACATGCAGGCACCGGACCCCCCCCCCACCCCCCCGGCAAATCCTTTCCTATCTTCCTATCTTCTCCTCTCTCTCTCTCTTTCTACACCTCCTCTTTATCTCTTCTCCTTCATGGTTGTTCCCCAGCTACTCATTCTCCTAAATAGGATCTCCTCCCAGGATTTACATATCTATTTGTTGGTCCACGGCCAGGGACCCCTAGTTTCCTGTCTTTAGCCTGACTCTATTTTAACCTCATCCCCAACATCTGCTATAACTAGTCCCCACCTGTGGAAGCAGCCCGTTGCATGTTACAGGTCTGTAACTCGCCACTCTCTCCCTTTGTATTGACTATATGTTGTATCACAAACTGGTGCTTAATGCATTGTTTTATTGATGTTACGATAATTTACACGATTGGGGCTGAGTCCCTATTGGCTCCACGGTTTATTCCGTATTACACTCTCTATTTTGTTCCTGGAGGGTGCCTTCCCCCTCTGACTCTATGCCATGTACCTTTTACTCTTTTTAATAAAGCATTTGAACAAGAGTAGGTCACAGGAATAGTGATCTGTGAAATGGTGCGCATCAGCATCTCAATTCCTGTGATCTACATGCTGCAGAAGAACCTTTTTAGGAACTATACTGTCTCATGGACAATGTGGCTTGAAGCTTTTCTTTCATTGACAGGTGGAGCAGTGATGGCTGCATAAGTGAGGAATTTAAAACATTTTTTTCTACCCAGTGCCCAGCGTTACCCACTGGGAGCATCTATTGTAAGTGGCTGCATTATATGGTGGGGGTTAAGGGCAGATGTTGACAGCTTCCAACAGATGACCCCATGAATTAATGGATAACAAGGATGGACCACTAGCCAGATTCAGTATATAATCATGTTGCTGAGCATCCCTGCAGCCAGTATCCTGAAAGTATTCTGCCCTGCAGCCAGCATCCTGTACAGACACTGAACATGTATGTTCAGTATCTGAAAATATATACCTAGTGATGCAGGGATTTTGCAGCAGAAAAAAAAAATCCAATAAAATGAATCTGTCCTGGATCAGTAACAAGTACCAATGCTGCAAATACTGCATATTCATTTTTTGGGGGATTCTGCCACCCAAAGTATTTATTTTCTGTACAACCTAAGTGTCCTGCCACCATATACAGTATATTACTGTGCATTTTTTGTTGTTTTGGCTGTATTAGAAATAGGCTTTCCTATTAAAAAAGCAGCACACCAATAACATTATAATATACTGAAGTATAAATTAATTTTCTCCAGAGGCAATGTGCCTGCCCTCTACCTTCACACTATTGGCTTGTCCAAAAGGCTATAAAATATTTATTTTCATTTGTCTGGCAAGAAATAACCCCATATTTTGGATGCAAACATCAGTTGGAAGTGATTTTACAGGCACAATACAGCATATCAAACAGCCAATAGATAAAATTAACAAAGTTCTATTATTGTAAGATTAAAAGCATACAATGGAAAAAATGTTCATAGGCCATAAAATGTTATATAAAATGCATTGCTTTCAACAACTATATTGCGTATCTGTGTGTGACACATAAGAACATGTTACTCTCATACATTACAAATATATTGCCCAAGTGCCCTACATGACAGATATATTGCCCAAGTAGGTAGATGGCACACACAGTATGTAAAAAAGTAGCCCGTGTACACAAGTTAAAAGCACACCACTCTGTGCGTTCCCATACTGGGAGAAGAGGGAGGCCCACTTGCACCCACAGATATCCTGGAGGCACTTCAAATAGGCAGGGGAACCATCCAACGGCACAGCATATCACAGCCCCAAACACGGAGGAGACAACAGTCACTGTTGAATTCTGTTCAACATTTGTATTTGCAATTGTACACTTAAAGTGTAAGTCCACCTTCACAAAAAAAAACTATAAGGTGAACCTACAATGGGTATGTTTAGGAAATTAAGCCATGGACATTTCAAATCCCCTGACCAGTGAAGGCGGCGACCCGATGTGTCACAGCAGGTGATCATGGGACTCAATCAGAAATTGCAGTTTGCCCATACGGCTTGATATCTGTGATGCAAATTTCTAACCTTTTGCCATATTCAGTCTCCAAAACAAAACACTATTTTTTTGCTACTAAATGCAATGTGCTTTTTCTTTCCCTCAGAAATTGTGACCTTTCCAACTGAGGCTTAAAAGATGTGCTGCAATTCTCTGTATTTTTTTTATTCTAAAATGAAAACAATCTTTCCAGCTACAATATACTCAATCATTAAGAAACTCTGGTCTGTCCAAAAAAGGCTGTGGTGCTAAACAGTAAAAATGGTCCATCTTCAGTCTTTAAAATCAAGACACAAATTTTCTATTGCCTGATGCAATGTGCCCCAAATTTCAGCCTGTCCATACAAACTTATTATCTGTGGCGCTAAACTGTAACATTTTGGACTCATCATTTTCTAAATCAAGATGCAATTTTTTATTTTCAAGTGTAATTTGCCTGCTTAGTTTTCAGTTGAAACCAGCACATACAGGCTTAATATCTGTGGTGAAAATCTGTAACATTTTCCATCTTCTATCTTCTAAAAAATACATAGATTTTTTAATTTCCAGTTGCAATGTGCTCGCTTTCTCCTTATAGAAATTGTGGTCTATCCAAGAAAAGCTTAAAAGGTGGTCTGAAAATCTTTACAAAATGTTAATCTTTATTCTTAAGAAAAAGACAACCCTTTAAAATTTTTTGAATCTGAAATCTACCTGCTCTCTCCCTCTAAAATAGCAGACTAACACTAATGCCCCGTACACACGGTCGGACTTTGTTCGGACATTCCGACAACAAAATCCTAGGATTTTTTCGAACGGATGTTGGCTCAAACTTGTCTTGCATACACATGGTCACACAAAGTTGTCGGAAAATCCGATCGTTCTAAACGCGGTGACGTAAAACACGTACGTCGGGACTATAAATGGGGCAGTGGCCAATAGCTTTCATCTCTTTATTTATTCTGAGCATGCGTGGCACTTTGTCCGTCGGATTTGTGTACACACGATCGGAATTTCCGACAACGGATTTTGTTGTCGGAAAATTTTATCTCCTGCTCTCCAACTTTGTGTGTCGGAAAATCCGATGGAAAATGTCCGATGGAGCCCACACACGGTCGGAATTTCTGACAACACGCTCCGATTGGACATTTTCCATCAGAAAGTCCGACCGTGTGTACGGGGCATTAGGCTTCAACTATAAATCTGTGTGCTCTCTCCCTCTGAGGTAGCATCTTAGATAGAAAGAAGTACTATATACAACCCAACAAATCAGTTTTGTTTTTCTTGTTTGTAGCTCTGGAAAATGTCATGCTAATTACATATAGCAGCTGCCAAGTCTCTCTGTCTTCCATTGAGGCCTAGTAAAGACAACTACATGCTGGGGGGGTTATTAATCTCACTATCAATAGAATACCCCATGTTCTCCTACTTACCTCCCAATGTTCCAAGGGATGTCCTACTATGAACACTTTTACGACATCAAGGAAAAATTGCTAGAAGTCTTTTGTCATGCTGATCAGCTCCTTGAACTGATCTCTTGATCATCACTAAGGCCTTAAGGAACCAAAAAATCATGTATCGAGAGAGGTACCCTTCTAAACTTTTCATCATGCACAATGGCTCCACTACTTCAATCACAACAGTAGACAACTTTCCAGCTAGTTTCATATAAGTCCTCATCTAGGAAGAGGCTCCAGAATGTCAATTTGCTTTCATACCTATGGATCTGTAATGCTCGGGTTTGAGGAAATAGATGTCATTCTACTCTAGACTTCCTCATCTCTATTGCAATACACACTGCCCGCGGTTCTATCTAGGACCCTTTTTTACTTTTAACTTTTGTTTCTGGTTAACCTTTGTTGGAACTTAGTCTATGCACCCTTGTTGCTTTTTTCTATGTTCCATGTTCAGGATATTCACCCTTCTTCTTTTTACAGTTGTCTGTCATAAATACTTAAGTAGTCATAGTTACAGGATCTCATGACTAATTGATGGACCCTATGTTCTACAATCATCTTCCTCTTTCCCAGTCAACCCGAGGTTCACAGGGAGTTTGAACTTAATTTCCTGACACCTTTGATATTGGATTTAAAATTATGTTCATGAATGCCCAGGCCCTTAAAGTGATACTAAAGTCTCCGTTTTTTTCTTTAAAAATAACAAACATGCTATGCTTACCTGCTTTGTGCAATGGTTTTGCACAGAGCAGCCCAGATCCTCCTCTTGTCGGGTCCCTCGCTGGCACTCCTGGCCCCTCCCCCCCTGCCGAATGCTTCCTCAGCAAGCAGTTTGCTATGGGTGCATCCGAGCCGAGCCACTGCTCTGTGTGTCCATTCAGACACGGAGCCATGGTTCAGCCTTGTCCCCTCTCTCTCCTCATTGGCTCATACATTTTGATTGACAGCAGTGAAAGCCAATGGCTACACGCTGTCATCTCAGCCAATGTGAGGGAGAGTCCCGGGCAGCCGAGAAGGGCTCAGGTAAGAATTAGGGGGGCTGAGGGGGGCTGATGCACACAGAAGGTTTTTTATCTTAATGCATAGAGATAAAAAACCTTCTGATTTTACAACCACTTTAATCACCAGCCAAGTGCCTCTTCATGTGGCAGGAGGCTCCTAAACTTCATGGGGATATCATCAGTGTCCAAGAAACTCATTTTCAATGCAATGCTATTACAAAATGCAGTCACAAAGACTCCCCAAATCTTTTCCTGGCCTGAGTTTCCTTGAATAAAAGAGGTGTGCTGTTTAGAATTAAAAATGTTGTATCTTTCAATTTGAAGGACTCTGTAATAGACCCTGAGGGTAGATATATCATTTTAAATAGTGATATTAATGCTCAACCATACACCTTGGTGAGTGTTTATGCTCCCAGCTCTCATCAAATATGATTTCTTTGCAAGATCGTAAGAAATTATCCAATGTCAAATAGGGAAATCTCATCATACAGTACGTGGAGAATTCAATTTCACAGTGGACCCACATCTTGATTGTACCTCTCCAACCAAAGCTTGCACCACTTCCTTGAGGGACTTATTTCATAGGGAAGATGTCTACGATGTGTGGCGCTGCCAGCACACAGATTTCACTTTTCTCACCAAGGCATAATTCATACTCTAGTGTAGGCTTATTTGTGGTAGATAAAAGTTGTTACAATAGATATCCTCCTCAACCATATCCAATAACACTTGGTCAGATTATGCAGCCATTACCATAACTGATGAGGAAAAGGATATCTGTTCACCTGTGTATCTTTGGCATCTCTGTGACTACAGTGTATTTCTACTTTAATAATTTCCAGGAAGTGGATGCCTTTGCATTATGGAATGCCCATAAGGCCTATATGTGGGGCATAATTATACAATGTAGTGCAAAGAGCTAAAAGACAATTTAACTCATGTCTTAACAATCTTTTTTCTGCCATATACTCTTTGGAGTGTAAAAATAAAGCTACCCTTACTGATGCCAACCTAATATGATATGTGAACAGCTTGATAAATATTTCCATCAGCTCAAACTCTTATGGCAACAACAATAAAGCAGGAAAATTCCTAGCTAACAAAACAGAAAGCCAAGACAAGAATATCTCACCTTCTGCATCCCCTCACTAAACATAAATAATAAACCCACAGGATATTGCGGACACATTTGCAGATTAATATGGCTTTTTATATAATCTAAGGAATGACTTACACATACCTCAACCCAGTGAAGTAGATATAAAACCCTTTTTATCCCAGTCAAAACTCCTGATGCTCTCATTACCAAAAGGTAAATCACCAGGCCCTGATGGGTTTTTAAATGAATACTACAAAACTTTGAAATTATCTCCTAGCATCATATCTAGTGAAACTCTTTATGAACATGATTTAAAGGTCTCATTCCTAACAGAGATGCTGATATATTGTTACACTGTCTAACCCTGGGAAAGAACCAGGAACACCAGCAAATTTTAGATCTATCCCTTTGTTGAATTCAGAAGTCAAATCTATGCTAAACTCTTTATGGCATAGAATCTCAAAGGTTTTGCATCGCAAATACCCCTCTACCACAAAAATGTGTTGGTGGTGGAATGAAAATGAAGGATGGCCGCACTCCCATAGACAATGCAATTACATTTATTTCCAGAAACGAATAAAAGCAAATAACACACAATGGTGTAAAGGCAGGCGGATGCAAGGTGATGCATTTCACATGACTAGAGTGCTTTATCAGAGCCTTACAAAGCGCAACCACCATACACATATATATCAAACATCACATGATCATACAGATAAGATCAATTAATCAGGTGATTGGGCTTGCACATTTCAAACTTTGTTCACATTTAGAAAAACATATCAATTAATCAAAAGTCTGTCAACAGAAAGTATGTTTCTCAAATGAAAATAAAACTGTATCTGTAAAAGAAAAAAAGATACATCTGTATAAATGTCTCTATAATAACAATGAATTTGGAAGAAAACAAAAGAAAAAGGCCAGAACAAAAACAAAACAAGGAAGAAAAAGATATAGTACATGTTCCTGTTAAAAGAACATACCATACCAATGGACAGAACACCTCTGTCCCATTAATGTTACGTATTATATATGATATATCCAATTAGGCTTATACTGGATTTTTCACCAAGCACTAAAATAATGAATAAATCATAAAAGTGGGTAAAATCCCACTCAACATTTAGGCCCACTGGAATTCTGGTCTGTTGGCAGTGCTCGGAGGAATTGGGAACCTACCTCCACATATATGGAGCTGCCATTTGCTTCTACAGTTCTGGGAGAATGTTTTTTTGCATATAAATCTATGTGCATTTGGTTGTCCTAGCTACTCCGGAAATCTCTCTTTTGTCTATGATCCCTGTGACATGTGACACTGCCTATTGGTGGTCAGAGTTGTCATTACCTGACACTGGAAGACTACCTCTCCTCCCCTCCCTCTTGGAATGGGCCCAGGTTCTTAATGACATTATGGTAATGGAGACACTGGTAGCAGAGGATAGTGTGGATCCTGAAAAAGTCCACACTACCTAAACTTGCTGGTAAGCATATGACCACTCTGCAAATGTTTTAACTCTCTTCAATTAATATCTAGTCCCACTCGTTATCATGTATGTGCCTTTGGGCACTTCTATAAGTGTTATAGGTGGAGCAACACTTAGAACTCTTACTGCCTGGACCTAAAGGTGTTTGGCTTTACCTGGTTGCAATTGTGTTAACTTCACAGTCTCTTCCTCCTCCATTGTTGTTGATACTGTTAAGTTTTCTTGTATTCTCTTTTACATTTTTCCTCTTAAGGCCTCTTGGGAAGTTCCTGAGGCCCAGCATTAACCCATTCAGGTGTACAGATTACGTTTGTATGTGGCTTTCAGCTCTTTCCTGTGTCTGTACTGTTAACTTATTTTACCATGTTATTTGGTATTTCAAACCAAGCATTTGTAGCCTATCCTGTAAAAAAGTTTGAATAAAAAGTTATCTGATGAAAAAAAAAAATCTATGCTAAATTGTTGGCTAGATGACTAAAAGACCTATGCCCACACCAGTCCAACCTAATCAAATGGGCTTTACCAAGGGTAGACAGGCTTCTGACACTAACGGATGGATAATAAATATCATACATTAGGAGAAGGTGTTTGACAGAGTTTCTTTACTATACATGTTTTAGGTTCTTACCAAGTTTGGATTCCAAGACACTATACTACCCGCCATACTGCAACTCTATTAATGCCCATCTGCCCAGGTTTATACCTCCAGCTTATTATCCAAACCTTTTGCTTATTTCCAGTGGTACACACCAGGATGCCTTTTATCTCCTTCCATATTAAATCTTATGACAGAACACCTAGCTGAAGCTACTTGCTCTCACCCCTCCATTTTGGGCCTCTAATTTCATGTAAAACCAAACACAATAAGTTTCTTTGCAGACAACGTAATATTCTTCTAACACATCTGTCTGTATTGCTATGCTAACCAAATTTTAACCAGAATTCAGCTCCTTGTCTTACTATAAAGTTAACTATAAGACCACAAAACACTCCTTATCACAACAGCTGCCTTACTCCTAGACTAATGAAGGAATACTATATCTGGGCATAATTTTAACTTCCACCACAGCCTCGTTGGCAGTGGCCAAGTCCCTTATTGCCAAATTGAATAACAACCTTCATGATTTTTCTCAATGTGATACAGTGCCTTGAAAAAGTATTTATACCCCTTGAAATTTTCCACATTTTGTCATGTTACAACCAAAAACCTAAATGTATTTTATTGGGATTTTATGTGATAGACCAACACAAAGTGGCACATAATTGAGAAATGGAAGGAAAATGATACATGGTTTTCAATTTTTTTTTTGCAAATAAATATCTGAAAAGTGTGGTGTGCATTTGTACTCAGCTCCCTTTACTCTGATACCCCTAACTAAAATCTAGTGGAACCAATTGCCATCAGAAGTCACCTATTTAGTAAATAGAGTCGACCTGTTGGTAATTTAATCCAAGGATAAATACATCTGTTCTGTGAAGCCCTCAGAGGCTTGTTAAAGAACCTTAGTGAACAAACAGCATCATGAAGGCCAAGGAACACACCAGACAGGTCAGGGATAAAGATGTGGAGAAGTTTAAAGCAGGGTTAGGTTATAAAAAATATCCCAATCTTTGAACATCTCACAGAGCACTGTTCAATCCATCATCTAAAAATGGAAGGAGTATGGCACAACTGCAAACCTACCAAGACATGACTGTCCACCTAAACTGACAGGCCAGGCAAGGAGAGCATTAATCAGAGAAACAACCAAAAGGCCCATGGTAACTCTGGAGTAGCTGCAGAGATACAGAGCTCAGGTGGGAGAATCTGTCCACAGGATTTAGTCGTGCACTCCACAAATCTGGCCTTTATGGAAGAGTGGCAAGAAGAAAGCCATTGTTGAAAGAAAACCATAAAAAGTCTGGTTTGCAGTTTGTGAGAAGCCATGTGGCAGACACAGCAAACATGTGGAAGAAGGTGCTCTGGTCAGATGAGACCAAAATTGAACTTTTTTGACTAAAAGCAATGTGCTATGTGTGGCAGTAAACTAACACTACACATGACCCTGAGCACACCATCCCCACCGTGAAACATGGTGGTGGCAGCATCATATTGTGGGGATGCTTTTCATCAGCAGGGACAGGGAAGCTGGTCAGAGTTGATGGGAAGATGGATGGAACCAAATACAGGGCAAGAAAACCTTTAGAGTCTGCAAAAGACTTGAGACTGGGGTGGAGGTTCACTTTCCAGCAGGACAATGACCCTAAACATACAGCCAGAGCTACAATGGAATGGCTTCGATCAAAGCATATTCATGTGTTAGAATGGCCCAGTCAAAGTCCAGACCTAAATCCAATTGAGAGTCTGTGGCAAGACTTGAAAATTGCTGTTCACAGACTCTTTCCATCCAATCTGACAGAGCTTGAGCTATTTTTCAAAGAAGAATGGGCAAAAATGTTTACTCTCTAGACGTGCAAAACTGGCAGAGACATCCCCAAAAAGACTTGCAGCTGTAATTGCAACGAAAGGTGGTTCTACAAAGTATTGACTCAGGGGGGCTGAATACAAATGCACGCCACACTTTTCACATATTTATTTGTAAAAAATTTTGAAAACCATTTATCATTTTCCTTTAACTTCACAATTATGTGCCACTTTGTGTTGGTCAATCACATAAAATTCCAATAAAATACATTTACGTTTTGGTTGCAACATGACAAAATGTGGAAAATTTTAAGGGGTAAGAATACTTTTTCAAGGCACTGTATATTGTGGTCCAGCAGATTAATGTCCTTTAAAAAGATGACACTTGTACAGATTTTATTTTTATTTTGAACATTACTTATCCCTCTTAAGCCCTTATACCTATTATCTTTAACTCAGTTTTTAAGAAATACTTGTGGAAAAACAAACGAGTAGGGATGAGCCGAACACCCCCCAGTTCGGTTCGCAGCAGAACATGCGAACAGGCAAAAAATTTGTTCAAACACGCAAACACCATTAAAGTCTGTGGGACACAAATGTGAAAAATCAAAAGTGCTAATTTTAAAGGCTTGTATGCAAGTTATTGCCATAAAAATTGTTTCGGGACCTGAATCCTGACCAGGGGACAAATATCAGTGCAAAAAAAGTTTTAAAAACAGACGTTTTTTCAGGAGCAGTGATTTTAATAATGCTTAAAGAATAAAAATGAAATATTCCTTTAAATATCATGCCTGGGGGTGTCCTTAGTATGCCTGTAAAGTAGCGCATTTTTCCCGTGTTTAGAACAATACCACAGCAAAATTACATTTCTAAACGAAAAAATGGCATTTAAAACTGCTTGCGGCTGTAATGAATTGTCAGGTCCCGGCAATATAGATGAAAATCATTGAAAAAAATGGCATGGGTCCCCCCTAGTCCATTACCAGGCCCTTTGGGTCTGGTATGGATATTAAGGGGAACCCCACACCCAAATTTAAAAAAATGGCATGGGGGTCCCCCAGGCCCCCCAGACACTATATACTCTGAATAGCAGTATATATACTATATGGCCTGCCCTAAATACTCTGCAGAAAATTGGGCCTTAGGTGTTGGTGGTACCAGAACACTGTAAGCCCTCACAGTTACTCTTGGTGGGCGCAGGAACGGGCCCTGCTGTGAAATACTATATCAAAAATTGTAATTACACGCCCCTGTTGAGCAGGGGCAGAAAAATTGGGCCTTTGGTGGTGGTGGTGGTACCAGAACACTGTAAGCCCTCACAGATACTCTTGTTGGGTGCAAGAAAGGGCCCTGCTGTGAAATATTATATCAAGAATTGTAATTACATGCCCCTGTTAAACAGGGGTGGAAAAATTGGGCCTTGGGTGGTGGTAGTGGTGCCACAACACCGTAACCCTCACAGATACTCTTGGTGGGTGCAGGAACGGGCCCTGCTGTGACATATTATATCAAGAATTGTAATTACATGTCCCTGTTAAACAGGGGCAGAAAAATTGGGACTTTGGTGGTGGAACGGGCCCTGCGTTGAAATATTATATTAAAAATTGTAATTACATGCCCCTGTTGAACAGGCGCAGAAAAATTGGGCCTTTGGTGGTGGTGGTGGTACCAGAACACTGTAAGCCCTCACAGATACTCTTGTTGGGCGCAGGAAAGGGCCCTGCTGTGAAATATTATATCAAGAATTGTAATTACATGCCCCTGTTAAACAGGGGTGGAAAAATTGGGCCTTGGGTGGTGGTAGTGGTGCCACAACACCGTAACCCCTCACAGATACTCTTGGTGGGTGCAGGAACGGGCCCTGCTGTGACATATTATATCAAGAATTGTAATTACATGTCCCTGTTAAACAGGGGCAGAAAAATTGGGCCTTTGGTGGTGGTGGTGCCACAACACTGTAAGCCCTCACAGATACTCTTGTTGGGCGCAGGAATGGGCCCTGCTGTGAAATATTATATCAAAAATTGTAAACAGAAAAAGCAGAAAAATTGAGCCTTGGGTGGTTGTGGTCCCACAACACTGTAATCCCTCACAGATGCTTTTGGTGGGTGCAGGAACGGGCCCTGCTGTGCAATATTAGATCAAAAACTGTAATTACATGCCCCTGTTAAATGGGGGCAGAAAAATTGGGCCTTGGGTGGTGATGGTGTGCCACAACACTGTAACCCCTCACAGATACTCATATTGGGTGCAGAAACTGGCCCTGCTGTGAAATATTAGATCAAACATTGTAATTACATGCTCCTGTTAAATAGGGGCAGAAAAACTGGGCCTTCAGTGGTGGTGCCACAACACTGTAACCCCACACAGATACTCTTGTTGGGAGCAGGAACTGCAACAGGCCCTGCTGTGAAATATTAGATCAAAAATTGTAACCCAGTGGATGCTCTGTTGGAAAGGTCTCCAAGTCTGCTCTTGCCCCTAGATATTCCTGCACCATGTAAAGCAGACGCTGGCGATGGTTGCTTGAACTGATCAGACCTTGGCACTGAGAACTGAAAAATTGTTTAAAGACATCAGTCAGCCAGCCACCTTCTCCACCGTTCTACCTCTGACTGAATGAAGCCTCAGCAACACATTGTCCAACACCAGGAAATTGTAACCTCACAGGGTCTGGAAATTTGTTAAACAAACCTTTCTTCAAGGCCTTCTGAAGATGTTTCATCATCTGCTCCTTCTGCGAAGCCAGGATGAGTTCTGCAACCTTACCCTTGTAACATTGATTAAGAAGGGTTGCCAGCCAGTAATGATCCCTCTCCTTGATACCACGAATATTAGGGTCCTTTTGCAGGCTTTGCAGAATCAGGGTTGCCATGCAGTGTAAGTTTGCAGAGGCATTCGATTCTGAGTCCTCTGGGTCACTAAGGATCACATGATCCGTAACTACCTCCTCCCAGCCATGTACAACTCCTTGGGTTTCTGGGGACTTAAAATCATCCCTTGAAGACTGCTGCTGAGTGTTAGCCTCTTCATCCATGCTGACACAATCCTCCTCCTCTTCTTCCTGTGTGTTTGGCGGGCCCACAGGAATGCTATCTGGACAAAGGGGGCCTTGAGAGGTAAGGAAGTCCTCCTCTTCCTCCCGCTGTTCTGCCTCAAGTGCCCTGTCCATGATTCCACGAAGCGTGTGCTCCAACAGGAAGACTAGAGGGACAGAGTCACTGATGCATGCATTGTCATTGTGCACCATCCTAGCCTCCTCAAATGGTGACAAGACAGTGCATGCATCCTTGATCAGTAGCCACTGGTGTGGCGAAAAGAAGCCAAGCTCCCCTGACCCTGCCCTGGTGTCATACTCACACATGTACTCATTGATGGCCCTTTGTTTGCTGTGTGTGCAGCCGCTGCAGCATTGCCAATGTTGAGTTCCACCTGGTGGACCTGTCACAAATGAGGCGGTTGGTGGGCAGGTTGCATTCCCTTTGAATGTCAGCCAGCCAAGCACTGGCATTGTATGACCAGCGGAAATGACCACAGACTTTTCTGGCCTTCCTCAGGAGTACCTATAAGCCTGGGTACATGCTCGAAAACTGCACCACCAATTTCAGGAAGTGTGCCAAACATGGAACATGGGTCAAGTGTC
Organism: Aquarana catesbeiana; assembly: GCF_042186555.1. Classification (NCBI taxonomy): domain Eukaryota; kingdom Metazoa; phylum Chordata; class Amphibia; order Anura; family Ranidae; genus Aquarana; species Aquarana catesbeiana. Next base: position 297,569,577 of record NC_133325.1, read on the forward strand.
CCAGTCGGGAGGCGGAGAGAAGGTTGGTGCCATTGTCACATACAACCATTCCTGGATAAAGCTGTTGTAGCATCAACCACCTCTGATCCTGCCCCTGCAGAGCTGACAGAATCTCTGCCCCAGTGTGGCTTCTGTCCCCTAGGCAGACCAACTCAAGCAACGCATGACATCTTTTAGCCTGACTGCTTGCGTAGTCCCTTATATGCTTACAGAGCACCGCTGGTTCAGAGAACAAATCTGCAGAAGAATGCCATAGAGGAAGAAGAAGAGGAGGGGGTGGAGGAGAGAGCTGTGGCAGAATCACCACTAGCATTTTGAAGGCGTGGTGGTGAAACAAGCTCCAACAACATTGGACCCTGTCCTGCATCCTTCCCAGCTGCCAGCAGAGTTACCCAGTGTGCTGTGAAGGAAAGGTAACATCCATGCCCATGCCTGCTGGACCATGAGTCAGCGGTAATCTGCACCTTACTGCTGACCACCTTGTCCAACGAGGCCAAAAAATTGCCTTCCACATGCCGGTAGAGAGCCGGAATGGCCTTCCAAGAAAAGAAATGGTGTTTTGGAACTTGCCACTGAGGTACAGCACATTCCACAAATTCATGAAAAGGGGGCAGAGTCTACCAGCTGAAAAGGCAGCAGTTCCAGGGCTAGCAATTTGACCAAGCTAGCATTTAAATGCTGAGCATGTGAATGGCTGGGAACAAATTTCTTTTTACGGTTTAACTCAGGTAGAGAAATTTGCCTGCTAATATCAGATGGTTGTGTACTGCTAGCAGATTGGCTGCAAGTACTTGTGACACCTATCGCTATACCTTCATTCCTCTCAGTGCAGATTTTTGAGAGGACTGGAGGTATAGTAGGGTTAGAGATCCCAGATGAGGAGCAAAGAGAAGTCTTTTTCTTTGATGTGGGTCTTTCAAGTGCTGTTGCCAACAGACTGCATGGCTGGTCATCATATGTCTGGTCAAGCATGTGGTGCCCAAGCGGCTGCTGTTCTGGCCACGCTTGATCCACTTCAGTCATAGGTTGCAAACAGCAATGGTGCGATCTGCTGCACACGTTTTGAAAAAGGCCCACACCAAGGAACTTTTAAAAGTCAGCGGGGAGTCAGCAATGCCCTGCACCTGCAGAGCTCTGTGGTGTGATGCAATAGGGTGGCTGCCCTTAAGCTGCCCCCTAGAGGACATCCTGCCTCATTGGAGTTGTGCCTCCTCCTCCTCTCTTCTCTCATGCACCCAAGTACAGTCAGTGACCTCATCATCCCCTCCCTCCTCGTCACTGGAGCAAACTTGGCAGTATGCTGCAGCTGGTGGAACATGACTGCCAGCTTCTTGTCCTTCTCTGAGCCTGGGTGATAGAGGATGAGGGGGATGAGGACGGCTTTGTTATCCACTCCACCAACTCTTCTGCATGTTCTGGCTCAATAACATGGTCAGCAGCAGAAAAAAAGGACAAGCGCGCCCCACAGCCACCTGCAGAGGATGCACCATGTCCACGACCAGCACTGTTGACTGTAGACACAGAATCTGCTTGCCCTCTTTTAGTGGCCTGTGAGTGTCTGCCTCTCCTTGGTGGCCTTCCGGACATGATGTGTATTTTGTTTTGCAACGCCACACTACACTGTATTAGATACTGTGTACACCACCAGAAGTGTAGTAGAAACTGTATACACTGTATTAGATACTGTGTACACCACCACACTGTATTAGCAACTGTACTACAGCTGCACTGTATCGTGTACTGTGTACACCACCAGAAGTGTAGTAGAAACTGTAAACACTGTATTAGATACTGTGTGCACCGCCTGCACTGTATAAGCAACTGTACTACTGCTGGACTGTATTGTGTACTGTGTACACCACCAGAAGTGCAGAGAGGAACTGATGTGCAAGGGGGGGCAGATATACAGGGGGTACAGAGAGGTGTACAGAGAGGAACTGATGTGCAGAGGGGACCAAATGTGCAGGGGGGTACAGAGAGGAACTGATGTGCAGGGGGGTACAGAGAGGAACTGATGTGCAGGGAGGGTAAAGAGAGAGGTAAAGAGAAGAACTGATGTGCAGGGTGGGACAGATGTGCAGGGGGGTACAGAGAGGAACTGATGTGCAGGGGGGCACAGATGTGCAGGGAGGTACAGAAAGGAACTGATGTGCATGGGAGGAACAGATGTGCAGGGGGGTAAAGAGAGGAACTGATGTGTGTTGGGGGGTCGGGGGTTATAGTGTGGAATAGAGGTGGGGCGGGATACAGTGGAGAACAGAGGTGAAGGGGAGATACAGTGGGGAACATAGGTGCAGGGGGGATACAGTGGGGAACAGAGGTGCGGGGGAAGGATACAGTGAGGAACAGAGGTGCGGGGGGGGATACAGTGGGGAACAAAGGTGCTGGGGGGGATATAGTGGAGAACAGAGGTGCGGGTGGGAAACAGTGGGAAACAGAGGTGTGGGGGGGTGCAGAGGGGAACAGGCAGTTAGGGTGGTACAATGAATAAAAGAAGTGCATGGGGACTACAGTGATGAAGCAATTGTGGTGATCTGACGTGTGAAAATACAGGAATTGGGGTGATTTGAGGCCTGAAAATACAGGAATTGGGGTGATTTGAGGTGTGGAGGTTCAAGTTCACTTTTGTAAAAAAGAATAAATGCAGATCTTTTTGCAGGTAAAAAAAAATGCATTTATTATTTTTACTAGGAGAGTGTAAAGCATTATCAGTGTATCTGTCTGCTTGTACAGACAGGCTGTGACATAGTTAGCCTGTCCATATACTACCCCAGCCTGTCTATATACTACCCTAGCCTGTCCACGGAATGTACTGTAGATATAGGTTACACTGGATGCAGCGTATATATAAGACTGTATATACAGTATATATTAATACACTGCCTGCACTGACTGAATATAGAGTAAACACTGAATATATAGTCTATGCTAAATGCAGAATATGTATAAGAAGGCCAGTATGGTGGCCTGAATTTATGGGCGGAGTCCGGGGGTATTTATGCAGCCCACTCATCTGTGGTCTTTGTTGGTTCCTGTGCGCGATTCGTTACGTCACTAGGCCGACTCTTACAAGTTATTTGGTGTTTATGAGTTGCGTGTCCGAACTTCCAGAAGCTTTGGGTTCTCCGTTCGTGGTTTTTCGTAGATTGAGTAACCATCGTTCACCCCCTGACAAGGTTCCCCTTGCAGTCGCTATAAAGAGAGAGAGAGAGAGAGAGAGAGAGAGAGACGCCGGGAGCTCCGTGAGTCAGGTCGCGGGTCCCGTGGAGTCGATCGCCGTGGGGATACCCGCGATCGCCTCACGGAGAGGATGAACGGGGAGATGCTGATGTAAACAAGCATCTCCCCGTTCTGCCTAGTGACAGTGTCACTGATCTCTGCTCCCTGTCATCGGGAGCAGAGATCAGTGATGTGTCACAGCTAGCCCATCCCCCCCTACAGTTAGAAAACACTCCCTAGTACTGACTTAACCCCTCCCCGCCCCCTAGTGTTAACCCCTTCACTGCCAGTGTCATTTACACAGGAATCAGTGCATTTTTATAGCTGTATAAATGACAATGGTCCCAAATATGTGTAAAAAATGTCCGATGTGTCTGCCATAATGTCTTAGTCACAATAAAAATCGCTGATCACCGCCATTACTAGTAAAAAAAAAATTATTAATAAAAATGCCATAAAACTATCCCCTATTTTGTAAACGCTATAACTTTTGCGCAAACCAATCAATAAATGCTTATTGCGATTTTTTTTTTTACCAGAAATATGTAGAAGAATACATATCGGCCTAAACTGAGGAAAAAAAATGTTTATTTAATTATTTTTTGGGGATATTTATTATAGCAAAAAGTAAAAAATAATGAGTTTTTTTTCAAAATTGTCGCTATTTTTTTGTTTATAGCACAAAAAATAAAAACCGCAGATGTGATCAAATAACACCAAAAAAAAGCTCTATTTGTGGGAAAAAAAGGACATCAATTTTGTTTGGGAGCCACGTCGCATGAACGCGCAATTGTCAGTTAAAGCAACGCAGTGCCGAATCGCAAAAAGTGTTGTGGTCAGGAAGCGGGTAAATTCTTCCGGGGCTGAAGTGGTTAAAGACCAGGACTTCACAACTAGGGCACAAGTCAGCCAGAGCCATGTCACAGGCCGGCAGCAAAGACCTCACATCTGCCCCTCTGTCACCCTCTCCCATTTCAGAGAGTGGCAGTGTGCAGTCCCTCAGGAGATGGACCATTCCCACAGCGGAGCTAAGGCAGGAGCGTGCCCTTCCATGCTACAGCCAGGAAAGCCGAGCTCTTCAGGCTTCTCTTCCCACCACCAGCGACAGATGGGCCCAGCACCCAGCAAGCGTCTCTTCAGTCCACATCCTCAGCCATTTCTCAGCTTCACACAATAGGTGTCATCATTGTCCACCGCAGTCACTGACGTTCAAGAGTGACAGTCTTGGAGGGACGCCCGGCCGCGGCCATCCCTGACTCAGTCGCAGTCCTGATCCCGACATCCCCTCCTGAAGGTATGACAGGGAAGAGTTCCACTATCTTCCCAGCCCACTTGGTCCCAGCCAGCATCAGGAAGGACATTTTGGACGGCAAGGACGTCAACCTTGCTTCCCTGCTCATTTTGGTTCATGATCTGGCAGAGAATAAATATTTTGCCTTACATATTAGTGGTCCTCAAGGCCAAAGACCCCAGGCTCAACCGCAAATTAACTATTGCAGAGTTTGCGTTGACCTTTGGGATGGTGAGGGATGTCCTGTGTTCAGCCAGCCCCAGGAGGAGGGAAGAGCTGGACTTATATCTCCACAATGTGGTGGGCCTGGGCTATAAATACGAGGGTTTTCATTTTATGATTACCACCGTTCATTCTCGGCCAAAGCAGCAGCCAGGCTCACACAGTTCCAAGCAGGCACGGATTGGAGCCTCATGGACACAGAGTTGTTCTGCCACCACTTTGCCGGTCTACACTCACCACTCTGCGCTATCTGCCAGTCCTCCACCCACACCGCTACCTGGTGCACCAACATAGCAGTTAGACGCCCTCTCGATATTCCCTCTACCTCCGGTACAGCTCAGGGCTTGTCAGCCCCAGTTCAGATGCCCCAGGTGGACAAGTTTGGACGTCCCGTTCTGTCAGTAGGGGCAGCATCCATTTGTAATAACTTTATTTTGGATCGTGGAACTACAGCCAATGTCAGCTGCTCCATATCTGTATAATATGTCATAGAGCACATCCTAAAGCCCTATACCAGATCAAGCAGCAGAAAACGTCCTGACTAGGCTGAGTAGACATCCTATGGCTGAGGTTTTACCTCACCTCACACCCCACTCCCTCACTAGCCACCTTCCTTATCCAAGGATTTACAGCAGGATTCCATACCGGCCTCATCACACTGCACCACATGACTCACGAGTGCAGGAACCTCTGCTAAGCGGCCATGACGAACAGGCCATAGACCAGCTGTTACAGGCCGAACTTGACCGAGGCTTCATTATCAGCCCCTTCACTCAGCCCCCTTTCAACATCTGCAGAATTAGCCCTATTGGGCTTGTCAAGGGCAAGTTTTCGAATAAAATTTGCTTGGTGTACGACCTGTCTGCGCCTCATTCTTCCCACATACCGAGTTTGAATTTCCTAATTCCTTTATTATTTATAGGAATTCTACCTGAAATATGCTTCAGTAGACATGGCGATTCAGGCCATTATCAAAGTAGGCACAGGTGCCTGGCTCTCTAAAGCCAACATATCAAACGCATTTAAGCTTCTACCCATCCAACTGTCCCTCTGGTGCTGGCTCGGCTTTAAATGGAAAGAGTCATATTACTTTGCCATCAAACTGACCTTCGGCTATAAAAGTAGCCCATGGCTCTTTGACACCTTTGCACAGTCCCTCACCTGGATCCTGTCATACAAAGCCCAGTGCCAGAGGGTCATTCATTACATGGATGACTCCTGCTAATCAAACAGCCCGGCGTGCCCCCAGTAGACCTAGATAGATTAAGAGTGGTGTTTGGGAATCTCAATCAGTGGCGTCACTACAGCTGGTGTCACCTGGTGCGGAAAAAAATTGGTGTCACCCCCCTCCACCAACTATGGTCCCCCTTCAGTACAGAACCCCCCACTAAGTACAGACCACCCCTCCAGCAGTATAGATCCTCCTCCCTCAGTACAGACCCCCCCATTAAGCACAGACCCCCTCTATCAGTTTAGACCCCCTCAGTGTAGACCCCCTCATCAGTATAGACCCCCTTAGTACAGACCCCTCTCCCTCAATACAGACCCCCTCAGTGCGGACCCCCATCTATCAGTATAGACTCCCTCAGTGCAGACCCCCCTCCATCAGTATAGACACCCCATCAGTGCAGACCCCTCTCCTCTATCAGTGCAGACCCCCTCAGTGCAGACCCCCCATCAGTGCAGATCCCCCTCCATCAGTGCAGACACTCTCCTCCATCAGTGCAGACCCCTTCTTCATAAGTGCAGACCCCCCTCAGTGCAGACCCCTCTCCCTCAATACAGACCCCCCTCAGTGCGGACCCCCCATCTATCAGTAAAGACCCCCTCAGTGCAGACCCCTCTCCCTCAATACAGACCCCCCTCAGTGTGGACCCCCCATCTATCAGTATAGACCCCCTCAGTGCAGACCCCCTCCATCAGTATAGACACCCCATCAGTGCAGACCCCTCTCCTCTATCAGTGCAGACCCCCCTCAGTGCAGACCCCCCATCAGTGCAGATCCCCTCCATCAGTGCAGACACCCCTCCTCCATCAGTGCAGACCCCCCTCCATAAGTGCAGACCCCGCTCAGTGCAGACCCCTCTCCCTAAATACAGACCCCCCTCAGTGCGGACCCCCATCTATCAGTATAGACCCCCTCAGTGTAGACCCCTCTCCCTCAATACAGACCCCCCTCAGTGCGGACCCCCATCTATCATTATAGACCCCCTACGTGCAGACCCCCCTCCATCAGTATAGAAACCCCATCAGTGCAGACCCCTCTCCTCTATCAGTGCAGACCCCCCTCAGTGCAGACCCCCCATCAGTGCAGACACCCCTCCTCCATCAGTGCAGACCCCCTTCATAAGTGCAGACCCCCCTCAGTGCAGGCCCCCTCCATCAGTGCAGACCCCCTCAGTGCAGACCCTCCCTCCATCAGTGCAGACCCCCCTCCATCAGTGCAGACCCCCCTCAGTACAGACCACCCCCTCCATCAGTGCCAGTGCAGACCCTCCTCTCCCATAGCGTCCCCAGCACATGTCCATTTGCATTACATTTTTACAGACCTCAGAACAGCGCGGGGTAGGCACAGCAGTGTGTCCCTTGGACTCCCTCCTCCTCCTGTGTTGATGTGGGAGGTGGCTTTGGTCTGCTCCGCTGTGTGAGACAGGGAGACAGCCGGAGAGATCATGCGAGAGATCAGGGTAGGGGGTGAGGACCATGCAGCGTTAGCGGTGCAGCTGCCCGCGGGTGTCACCCCTCTGGTGGGTGTCACCCAGTGCGGACCACACTCCCCGCATCCCCCTTGCGACGCCACTGATTTCAATGTGCCCATTGCAGAACACAAAGTGGAAGGCCCAGCACACTCTATCACCTTCCTCTGGGTCAACCTGGACACTCACTCCATGCAGGCCAGCCTTTCCCCCAACAAACTGATCTGCATCAGGTTGGTTCTTCATGAATTTACCCATGCACAGGGGTGTACTAAGAAACAGCTTCAATCCCTCTTAGGGATGCTCAACTTTGCAATGAGAATCATTCCCCAGGGACAATCTTTTATTTTAATGCCTCTTGGTCTTCCTCTCTCAGACACAGGACTCCAATCAAATCCTTAGATTAGACACAGCAGCAGTAGTGGATTCGCTCCCAAGTTGCTCCCTATTATGTCCTTCCTACACAGGCTGGTACAATTATCCCTGCAGCATCAGTTCAATGTCCACTGCACATTCATTCCAGGCAAGTGCAACGTCGCAGCAGATGCACTGTCCCGTTTTAACTTCATTTCATTTTTCCAGCAGAAACCCGGAGCCGACCCAACATCATCTCTTATCTTATCTTATCTTGGTCTCAGCTGACCTTGGATTAAAGCAGCGCCTTCACAGCGCGACCTAGCTCATCAATCACTCCTTATCCCACAACACACTCAAGGCCTACCACACAGCTTGGAATGCCTTCTGCAAGTTTCTGGTATCCTGCCCCATGACAACATCAAAAGACACTAAGCACATACTAGCTTTCATTTCATTTTGCCACAGTCAATTGGCTATATCACACGACACCATTAGACTATACTTAGCCAGCATCCAACACTTCCTGGCCTTACAGGATCTCGCAAAGCCATCCTTGTTTGCAACCCATGCGATCGGAGCCATCCTGCGTGGCATTCAGAAGCAACAGCCCATAACCAACACCAAACACTTGCCCATCACGAGTACCATCTTCAAAGACATATCAACCATCCTCTCTCATTCTCTCATGGCCTTCTTCCAAGCTTGGTCATCTACCTGGCCTACTATGTTTTTTTTCAGCCTAGTGAGTTTACCTGTAATAGCCCTGCCAGCCAGGTACTGTGTAAACGTCACCTGGCTCACTTCCAAGATCATTTCATTCTCCACCTCGCAGTATCCAAACCCCATCAATCTGGCTCCGGGGTTGACATCCATCTTTTCAAGACAAACAACATCTGGTGCCCAGTAGAGATACTCAACTGCCTTCTGTCACTCCTAAAAAGGCAATCGAACTCTAGTCCCCTACTACCTTTCCCGACTTAACCTTGAGTGGCTTCCAGTTCATCAAGCACGTCAGGATCCTCCTGTGCAACCTAGGTCTCGACCCCAGTCCATACTCTGGACACTCCTTCCGAATTGGAGCAGCCTCGGCTACATCCCAGCAAAGGGTTCCAGACCATATCATCAAGAGATTAGGCAGGTGGAAATCTGCCTGCTTTGCCCAGTACATCCTGAATCCTCAGGTAGAAATGTTGCATTTACCAAACTTGCTCAGTGATTAACACTAAACCAATAAAGAGCTTTCACCCCTACCTGAACTTTTTTGGTATACCGACCAGCAGACCAGGGCACACTTCAGGTTCATTTCATGTTGTAAGTCTTATGGCATGTTTATGTAGTTCACATCCATCCCGGTTGAAGGGCTTTGACCATAAACAGGAAGGTCAGTATGGCCTGAATTTATGGGAGGAGTCCAGGGGGTATTTAAGCAGCCCACTCATCTGTGGTCTTTGTCAGTTCCTGTGCAAGATACCCTCCCTCCCATCCCCTTTTTCAGGGCATTCCTAAAATTCATTTCTCTTCACAAACATCTATTACTTATTTTGGGTATGCCCCCTTTTGTGGTATACCGACCAGCAGACCGGGGCACACTTCAGGTCCATTTAATGTTGTAAGTCTTATGGCGTGTAAGTCTTATAACATATAATTCAGATTAAAAAACATTGAAATAAAGGCTGTAATGTAACAAAATAGGTAAAAAGCCAAGGGGGTGAATACTTTTGCAAGGCACTGTATTATATATAACATAATATTACATTCGTCTATGTGTATCAAAGTTGAATAATAAGAGGCAAGGCTTTTGAGCTTATTTACCAAAGGAGTCGAGAATATTAATTAAAAAAATGGTGTAAATATTTACTCCAGTTATTCAGTTAATATATCTCACAAAAGTGAGTACACCCCTCACATTTTAGTAAATATTTGATTATATCTTTTCATGTGACAACACTGAAGAAATGACACTTTGCTTCAATGTAAAGTAGTGAGTTTACAGCTTGCATAACAGTGTAATTTTGCTGTCCCCTCAAAATAACGCAACACAAAGCCATTAATGTCTAAAATACTTGCAACAAAAGTGAATGAAAATGTCCAAATTGGGCTCAATTAGCCATTTTCCTTCCCCGGGGTCATGTGACTTAGATCTCAGGTGTGAATGAGGAGTAGGTGTGTTAAATTTGGTGTTATAGCTCTCACGCTCTCAAACTGATCACTGGAAATTCAGCATGGCATCTCATGGCAAAGAACTCTCTGAGGATCTGAAAAAAAGAATTGTTGCTCTACATAAAGATGGCCTAGGCTATAAGAGGATTTCCAAGAACCTGAAACTGAGCTGCAGCATGGTGGCCAAGACCATACGGCAGTTTAACAAGACAGGTTTCACTCAGAACAGGCTTTGCCGTTGGTCGACCAAAGAAGTTGAGTGCACATGCTCAACATCATATCTAGAGGTTGTCTTTGGGAAATAGATGTATGAGTGCTGCCAGCATTGCTGCAGAGGTTGAAGTGGTGGGGGGGTCAGCCTGTCAGTGCTCGGACCATACGCCACATACTGCATCAAATTGGTCTGCATGGCTGTCATGCCAGAAGGAAGCATTATCTAAAGTCGATGCACAAGAAAGCCCACAAACAGTTTTCTGAAGACAAGCAGACTAAGCACATGGATTGCTGGAACCATGTCCTGTGGTCTGATGAGACCAAGATAAACTTTTGGTTCAGACGGTGTGAAGCGTGTGTGGCGACATCCAGGTGAGGAGTACAAAGACAAGTGTGTCTTGCCTACAGTCAAGTATGGTGGTGGGAATGTTATGGTCTGGGGCTGCATGAGTGCTACCAGTACTGGGGAGCTACAGTTCATTGTGGGAACCATGAATGCCAACATGTACTGTGACATACTGAAGCAGAGCATGATCCCCTCCCTTCGGAGTCTGGACCTCAGGAAAGTATTCCAACATGATAACGACCCCAAACACACCTCCAAGACAACCACTGAACCACTAAAGAAGCTGAGGGTAAAGGTGATGGACTAGCCAAGCATGTCTCCAGACCCAGACTCTACTGAGCATCTGCGGGGCATCCTCAAACAACGGAACGTGGAGGAGGAGTGGAAGAGGACTCCATTGGGTACATGTGAAGCTCTGGTGAACTCCATGCCCAAGAGCATTAAGGCAGTGTTGGAAAATAATGGTGACCACACAAAATATTGACACTTTGAGCCCAATTTGGACATTTTCACAGGGAAATGGTCATTGTGATCGACAATGGATCTACATTGCTGGATGATTGATTTACACAGTGGGATACATATATATTTTTGTATAACATACTCTGTCAAAAGCATCTGTGTGTTTATTTATATTGTACACTTTTTTTTTTTTACTATCTACCACTTACTTAATAAAGGGATGATATCTGGGGGCCCCATATTCTAAGGAGGGCCTACAGATTCCAACAAGTTACTCAACAAACACCCATACTGACCAGGCTTGTGATGTGAGGATGAGGCTCTTGTCCCAATCAACATGTGAACATGGTGTGTTGCCAGGGGAGGTCCTTGTAGAAAGGTACCCTCCTCATGTTATGGGAATGTGATATAATATAGTTGGGGTTCAAAGATAAGGGTTTGGTATAGACCTTTGGGGGGGCAACCCCATGTTTTTTTTTTTTTTCTACTAACGGTTCTCCTCCATATCCATACCAGACCCTAGTCAGGGTCTTTTTATGTGGGGTCATCCTTAAAAATTCATACCAGGCCCCTATATTGGAAAGATTTTGAAACCCTGGAATTTTATTTCTTCTGCAGGGAATGTAGCTTGGTATGTTTCATGAGGAGAAGTGCATGGTTTCTGCCCTCTCCTTTCCTGGCCATGCAGACTGCATGTCTGAGCAAGGGTCTGGTTTGTATGTGTGTTTTTCTTTTTTTTTGTAAATTTTTTATTATGTTAATGTGTAACAAGAAATGTTATATATCCCTTACTCATTCACATAGAGGGGCAGATATCTGGGGGCCCCCTTATTTTAAAGGATGCTTACAGATATCAATACATACTCACACAGACCACCGCATCCACTGGGCCAGGAATGTGGGGGATGTAGCTCTAGTCCCCATGAACAAGGGGACAAAAAAATTTGTTAGAAGGGCCCCCCCCCAAAAAGATATCCTCCCAATGTTAAGAATATATATGGTTTAGGATGGGGGCCACATGCTGCCCTGCTTTTTTGGCCAGCCAAGCTACAGAACATGTTTTTTTGTTTTTTGCTTGGGATTCCCCTCAAAATCCATAGCAAACCCTTATCAAGGGTAAGGGTCTGCTATGAATTTTGGGGAGAAGAAAAAAAAGGAAACTAACCAGAAAATGTCCTTTGGTGGAAAATGTTTTTTTTTTTTTCTAAATTTCACTTTTGCACAAATACATCATACAGGTGTACCACTTCACATTAGGGTTTTAGGGATCCTCCAAGCATGTTATTGAAAAAATTGTGTATTTTTAATGCTGCCCTTAAGCCTTATTGGAATATCCGCTCCCAGCTGAATTCCATTTACTTTATTGGCAATGAAAAAGGTTTTGTGCAAAGGTTACACGGAGGTTGTACATAAGGGTGAGAGATGAGAATGTGTTGTATATAATGGGAACGTATGTACTGATAGAAAAAGGTCACTTAAAGAATAATAAAGTGAGAAGACAGCCTGAATTGGTCCTCTATGTTTGCTACTCTCTCTCATCATGGTTTTTCTGGTCCATTTATTCACGCTCTGTGAGCATTATATTCTATACCCACCTCCCAGGTACATTGGTCACGGTCGTTCCCCTTGAGCAATGGTACCAGACAGGGATGCCCCCTCTCGCCCTTACTCTTCATTCTCAGCTTGGAACCTCTGGCTGCTGCTATTCGCTCTCAACCTGGCATCCGAGGGGTGCGATTGCGACAGAGGGAGTATAAGCTTTCCATTTTTGCTGATGATGTACTACTAACATTATCTCATCCACTTAATTCCCTTCCCTCATTCCGTAAGATTTTAAGATCCTTTGGTGCTTTATCAGGTTTTAAGATTAACCCCACCAAACTGAGGCCCTCCCCATAAACATTTCCTCGCCTCTCCTTAACTCTCTAGCAAAATGTAAAATATCACTGGTGTTCCCATGTGCTCAAATACTTGAGTGTTTATCTAACCCCTTCCTACTCTACCCTTTATGAGGCCAATTTTCTTCCCTTATGTACAGAAACCAGTCATTTACTGAAGCATTGGACTACCCTCCCTCTCTCTCTCTCTACTAGAAAGGATTATTGTGCTTAAAATGTCCATACTTCTAAAATTGCTGTATCTGTTTGAGACACTTCCAGTTCTGATTCAGCTATCCCAAATGAAAGTACTTCAAAAAACTTTTCTCAATTTCATATGGAATAATGCTTCCCATAGGATTGCAGGGTCGTGGTCCAATCTTTAAGATCTAGAGGTAGTCTGGGTGCACCAGATTTGCTGAAATACTATTATGCTACACATCTATGAGCTGTTATCTCTTGGGCATCACGTTTCGCCCCAAACAGATGGTCTGAGATTGAAATGGGAATCAAGTTCCCTGTACACCCATGTTTTATGTTATGGTCCCCTTTGAACAGACATATGCCTCAATTAAGCTCCAATGTTATTTACATTATCAATCTGGAAAAGATGTTCTGGAAAGTCTCTCTTCTCCTTGCCCTCCACTTTTGAATGTATTATTTAACCCAGATTTCCCTGATAGCCTATCGTATAATCATATGCTTCCTTGGACCCAAGCTGTGGTTTTCCAACTATGCCATTTAGTTCATCCATTGACCTGTACACTTTTATCCTTTGCAGATCTACAATCGAAAAAACAGGTTCCGAAATCCCATTTTTACTCTTATTTACAAATTAAATATTTTTTTCTGCCAAATCTCCTATCTTATCTCTAGACAAACCTACTGGTTTTGATTTCATATGCGCTCAAGGTACATATGAACCTCATTTGATTTCAGATATAAAAACTCCTCCATGAGGCTACTCTCTTGACCGAGTCTAGCCATTTCTATATGAGTAAATGGTCCCATGCTCTCCAACAATCTATCTCCCTATCAGATTGGGATAAAATTTGGGGATCTGCTTCTAATGCCCCGTACACATGGTCGGACTTTGTTCGGACATTCCGACAACAAAATCCTAGGATTTTTTCCGACGGATGTTGGCTCAAACTTATCTTGCATACACACGGTCACACAAAGTTGTCGGAAAATCCGATCATTCTGAACGCAGTGACGTAAAACACGTACGTCAGGACTATAAACGGGGCAGTGGCCAATAGCTTTCATCTCTTTATTTATTCTGAGCATGCGTGGCACTTTGTCCGTCGGATTTGTGTACACACGATCGGAATTTCTGACAACGGATTTTGTTGTCGGAAAATTTTATAGCTTGCTCTCAAACTTTGTGTGTCGGAAAATCCGATGGAAAATGTGTGATGGAGCCTACACACGGTCGGAATTTCCGACAACAAGGTCCTATCACACATTTTCCGTCGGAAAATCCGACCGTGTGTACGGGGCATAAGGTGTCACGATGGGTGGCGCAGAGAGAGACTGCTTTCAAAATCCTCCTATTTTGCTATAGGACCCCAGATATTTTACATGCTCGTAACCCAGAAACTTCCCGAATGTGCTGGAGATGCAGTACGGATGTAGGTACCCATTATCATATTTTCTGGGATTGTTCCCTTATTAAACCCTTTTGGGCTTTTGTCCAGACCCTTCTACAAAATCTATTAAATGTGACTATACCTTTAAATCCTATAAATTATTTGCTGGGCCTCCCCTTCCCAGGTATCCTTAGACCTAGACCTGCACGGATGCTGATGGCCTTTATTCTATTAACGGCCAAAAGAGCAGTCCCATGTTGTTGGTTATCTCCTTCTCCTCCCACTAACTCCTAACTCCTATCTATCATAGTCAACATATGCAGGATGGAACATTTGACTGCGTTAAATGATGATTCAATATCACGATTTAATAAAATTTGGGAGGTCTGGGATGATTCTGTCTACTGCCCTGAAGCGTTTCTCCCAGAGCACTAGATAGACGTCTTTATACATTTGATTTTGCATTACTGATCCTTGGAGTTTTCACGTTCTGAGATCAGACGTTCTGAGATCCATGGTGTCCCCTCTCTCCCTAACCTCCTTTTTTATACTCAGTTTATTATCTGACACGTTTTTGCTTGTTGGAGAATTATATTGTGTTAAGCCAATTGATGACAATGTGTTTTATTCTGACCCTCCAGTCATGTCAGAAGTTTCTATCATTTACTTTGGTTGGTTAAAACGTTTTTCCTTATTCTTGTACTTGATGTATACTCTGTTCTCTGTATGTCTTAAAATACCAATAAATATACAATAAAAAAAAGCATAATGATAAGATGGAGAACATCCAGTCAATGGTATGTGTTAACCAAAGATGCCTGAAAACCATATCACATTGGTGGTTTAGGAGTTGCAGAGTATAAACTATGCCAAGGGGATTTGAGGAGTGCCACTTTCTAACAACAGTTATGCCACAAGAAACAGATGGATGAGGACAGTTTTAATCTGTGAGAAGTATTGCTCAGTCCCAAGATGCAATCAAGTGCTGGCCTCTGACGGTGTTCCTACAATGTCAGAGGCCAAGTTAAAGGTCTTATTCCAAAAGCAACAGAGACTTACAGTTCCATAGTATATGGCATAAAATGCCAGTATCACAACCTCTAACATATAGAAGAATGGGAGGGGTATATTTTCAAAAGTCGATAATGTATAAGAGATTATCAGTGTAGAACATTCTGGTATAACTCCCAGTGGCTGGTACAATGGGATGCCTTGTAGGTTGTCCTTGTAACCCTCTGTTAGATCAGACCAGCGGTGTTCTCAGATACAGGCAGGAATTTCCACTAAAATATAACAATCTCCTCCACCTCCTCCACTCTTCTCCAATGTAGGCTCACATGTAATAAAAATTAGTCTCCATGTGTAGCATTCCCATACAAATATTTTATTAAAAACGTGGTAACTCACATTTAAATTCACAATCATCAGCTTTCACATATATCAGGGACTTCTGGTCTCAGCTGTGACTGGAATTGGCGTTCATCCGACTCCTGCCGACGCTTTGCATCACAGTTCACGTGACTTCATCAAGGGTAGATATGGGTGTCTATTTCAGTATGGAAAGGTAAAGAGTGTTTGCAAAGGAAGTGGCATATACTTATATAAGAGAAATAGTCTAATGCCGCATACAAACGGTCAGAATTTCGGCACGAAAAAGACCGATGAGATTTTTTCGTCGGAAAATGCGACCGTGTGTATGCTCCATCGGTCTTTTGCTGGCGGAATTCCAGCCAGAAAAAGATTGAGAGCATGCTCTCAATTTTTCAGTCTGGAAAAGTTCCAACCTGAAAAAGCGATCATCTGTGGCAATTCCGATGTGCAAAATCCCTACGCATGCTCTGAAACAATTCGACGCATGCTCGGAAGCATTGAACAGCATTTTCTCAGCTTGTCATAGTGTTGTACATCACCGCGTTCTTGACGGTCGTAATTTCAGCAAACTTTTGCGTGATTGTGTGTATGCAAGGAATCCCGTCGGAAAAGCTGTCATATCTTTTTCCGACGAGAAAAACGATTGTGTGTATGCGGCATTAGAGTGATAAATTGAATCTATCATGAAGGGACTTGAA
Organism: Aquarana catesbeiana; assembly: GCF_042186555.1. Classification (NCBI taxonomy): domain Eukaryota; kingdom Metazoa; phylum Chordata; class Amphibia; order Anura; family Ranidae; genus Aquarana; species Aquarana catesbeiana. The sequence goes on from NC_133325.1 coordinate 297,586,081, forward strand.
GTTGCTTATAGTATGCTTGTTATACAGGTTGAACAGTAGGGTGATGTCGGGACTGGGGTCACCCTTGACTTCCTCTGAGCTTACCGCTCATCTGTCGGCTAATTGCCAGATAGGGATGAGCAGAACACCCCCGTTCGGTTTGCACCAGAACTTGCGAAAAGGCAAAAAATTTGTTCGAACAAGCGAACACTGTTAAAGTCTATGGGACATGAACATGAATAAACAAAAGTGTTCATTTTAAAGGCTTATATGCAAGTTATTGTCATAAAAAGTGTTTGGGGACCTGGGTCCTGCTCCAGGGGACATGGATCAATGCAAAAAAAAGTTTTAAAAATGGCCGTTTTTTTGGGAGCAGTGATTTTAATAATGCTTAAAGTGAAACAATAAAAATGTAATATTCCTTTAAATTTCGTACCTGGGGGGTGTCTATAGTATGCCTCTAAAGGGGCGCATGCTTCCCGTGTTTAGAACAGTCTGACAGCAAAACGACATTTCAAAGGAAAAAAAGTCATTTAAAACTACTCGCGGCTATTAATGAATTGCCGGTCCGACAATACACATAAAATTTCATTGATAAAAACAGCATGGGAATTCCCCACAGAGGAATCCCGAACCAAAATTTAAAAAAAAATGACGTGGGGATCCCCCTAAATTCCATACCAGGCCCTTCAGGTCTGGTATGGATATTAAGGGGAACCCCGGCCAAAAAAAAAAAAAATGGCGTGGGGTCCCCCTCAAAATCTATACCAGACCCTTCAGGTCTGGTATGGATTTTAACCGCTTCAATACCGGGCCAATTCTGACACTTTGCTCCTACATGTAAAAATCATCATTTTTTTGCTAGAAAATTACATAGAACCCCAAACATTATATATGTTTTTTTAGCAAAGACCCTAGAGAATACAATGGCGGTTGTTGCAACTTTTTATCTCACACAGTATTTGCGCAGGAATTTTTCGAACGCGTTTTGTTTGGGAAAAAAACTGTTTTGTGTTTAAAAAAAAACAAAACAGTAAAGTTAGCCCAATGTTTTTGCATTTTGTGAAAGATGAAGTTACGCCGAGTAAATAGATACCTAACATGTCACGCTTCAAAATTGCACACGCTCGTGGAATGGCGCCAATGTTCGGTATTTAAAAATCCCCATAGGCGACGCTTGAAATTTTTTTACTGGTTACATGTTTTGAGTTACAGAGGAGGTTCACGGCGATACCTCACATGTATGGTTTGAACATCGTTTTCATATGTGGGCGGGACTTACGTATGCGTTCGCTTCTGCGTGCGAGCACACAGGGACAGCGGTGCTTTAAATTTTTTTTTTTTTCTATTGTTAATTATATTTTTTTTTTATTTTGACACTTTTTTGAAAAAAAAAAATTGATCACTTTTATTCCTATTACAAGGAATGTAAACATCCCTTGTAATAGCAATATGACATGACAGGTCCTCTTAATAGTGAGATATGGGGTCAATAAGACCCCATATCTCACCACTAGGCTGGGAAGCCTGAAATAAAAAAAAAAATAAAACGATCGCCGCTTCCAAGCCGAAGCGGCGCCGTTTTTTTGAATGGAGAGGCCGGGCATGACGTCATAACATCGCGCCCGGCCTCCGACGATCATAGAGACTCCGGGGACCATCTGGTCCACCGGAAATCTCTATGATCTACATCCGGCGCCGGCGGATCCACTCACCGCCTCACCGATCGTAACGGTGAGTCGGAGCAGGCACCGGAGGGCAGCGGGAGGGGGGGACGTCCCCTCTCGCCTCCCATAGGAATGATCAAGCGGCGGAACGGCCACTATGATCGTTCCTATGGTGTAGAGATTGGCCGGCTGAAACCGGCAATATCTGAATGATATCTGTAACTACAGGCATCATTCAGATATACCTGCTCAAAGCCAAGGACGTCATATGACGTCCTTGGTATTGAAGTGGTTAAGGGGAACCCCCACGCCAAAATTAAAAAAAAAATGGCATGGGGTCCCCGCAAAAATCCAAACCAGATCCTTATCCGAGCACGCAGCACTTAACCTGGCAGGCCGCAGGAAAAGAGGGGGATGAGAGAGCACCCCCCTCCTGAACCGTACCAGGCCACATGCCCTCAACATTGGGAGGGTGCTTTGGGGTAGCCCCCAAAAACATCTTGTCCCCATGTTGATGAGGACAAGGGCCTCATCCCCACAACCCTTGCCCGGTGGTTGTGGGGGTCTGCGGGCGGGGGGCTTATCGGAATCTGGAAGCCCCCTTTAACAAGGGGACCCCCAGATCCCGGCACTCCCCCCTATGTGAAATGGTAAGGGGGTACAAAAATACCCCTACCATTTCACAAAAAACTGTCAAAAATGTTAAAAATGACAAGAGACAGTTTTTGACAATTCCTTTATTTAAATGCTTCTTCTTTCTTCTTTCTTCTTTCTTCTTTCTTCTATCTTCTATCTTCCTTCGATTTCTTCCTCCATCTTCTTTTTCTTCTGGTTCTTCTGGTTCTTCCTCCGGTGTTCTCGTCCTGCATCTTTATCCGCGGCGTCTTCTTCCCTTCTTCTCCTCAGGCCGCTCCGCATCCATGATGGCATGGAGGGAGGCTCCCGCTGTGTGACGCTTCCCCTCTTATGATGGTTCTTAAATAATGGGGGGAGCCACCCAGTGACCCCGCCCCCCTCTGACGCACGGGGACGTGATAGGAGTTCCCTGTGGCATTCCCTGTGATGTCAGAAGGGGGCGGGGTTACATAACGGGTGACACCTCCCCCTCTGATGTCACAGGGAATGCCACAGGGAAGTCCCCGTCAAGTCCACGTGCATCAGAGGGGGGCGGGGTCACCGGGTGGCCCCACCCCCCTTTATTTAAGAACCATCAGAAGAGGATAAGCGTCACACAGTGGGAGCCTCCCTCCATGCCATCATGGATGCGGAGCGGCCCGAGGAGAAGAAGGGAAGAAGACGCCGCGGATGAAGATGCAGGACGAGAACACTGGAGGAAGAACCAGAAGAACCAGAAGAAGAAGAAGATGGAGGAAGAAACCGAAGGAAGATAGAAGATAGAAGATAGAAGAAAGAAGATAGAAGATAGAAGAAAGACGAAAGAAGAAGCATTTAAATAAAAGGAATTGTCAAAAACTGTCTCTTGTCATTTTTAACATTTTTGACAATTTTTTTGTGAAATGGTAGGGATACTTTTGTACCCCCTTACCATTTCACACAGGGGGGAGGGCCGGGATCTGGGGGTCCCCTTGTTAAAGGGGGCTTCCAGATTCCGATAAGCCCCCCGCCCACAGATCCCCACAACCACCGGGCAAGGGTTGTGGGGATGAGACCCTTGTCCCCATCAACATGGGGACAAGGTGTTTTGGGGGCTACCCCAAAGCACCTTCCCAATGTTGAGGGCATGTGGCCTGGTACGTTTCAGGAGGGGTGGCGCTCTCTCATCCCCCCTCTTTTCCTGCGGCCTGCCAGGTTGCATGCTCGGATAAGGGTCTAGAATGGATTTTTGGCGGGACCCCACGCCATTTTTTTTTTAATTTTGGCGCGGGGTTCCCCTTAAAATCCATGCCAGACCTTAAGGGTCTGGTATAGATTTTGAGGGGACCCCACGCCATTTTTTTTTTTTTTTGGCCGGGGTTCCCCTTAATATCCATACCAGGGCCTGGTATGGAATTTAGGGGGACCCCCACATCACTTTTTTTTAATTTTGGTTCGGGGTTGCCCTGTGGGGAATTCCCATGCCGTTTTTATCAATGAACTTTTATGTGTATTGTCGGACCGGCAATTCATTAATAGCCGCGAGTAGTTTTAAATGACTTTTTTTCCTTTAAAGCGAAGTTCCACCCAAATTTTGAACAATATCTGTATGTATTCTCTTCCTTGCCTAGATGCTGACATGCCGTTTAAAAAAATTTAAATCGCCGTAATTACCTTTCATTTTTCTATTCTTCTTTGCACTTCCTGGTTCTCCTCCCGTGGGAGTAGGCGTGTTTCTAGCCTCTCCCAGACTCCTGGGAGCTAGTCTCAGGCTTCCCAGGATGCCACTGAGCATGTGCGGGAACGAGCGGTGAATGCTGGGAGCACAGCATTCACCATATCCAGGAAATAAATGCTTGTGGGCTTCAAATGCCCACAATGAAGATGGAAACCGCCTGCAGTGAATAATATAAGTTATTCTTTCCGACGAAATCTGACACAGGCGGACATATTACACACAATATGTGAGTATGTAATGCTGAGAAGAAAAGTTTGTGAATGAACTCAAAAAAAAAAAAACGATAGATAGGTGGACCCCCGCTTTAAAATGTCATTTTGCTGTCAGACTGTTCTAAACACGGTAAACATGCACCCCTTTACAGGCATACTATAGACACCCCCCAGGTACGAAATTTAAAGGAATATTACACTTTTATTGTTTCACTTTAAACATTATTAAAATCACTGCTCCCGAAAAAATGGCTGTTTTTAAAACTTTTTTTGCATTGATCCTTGTCCCCTGTGGCAGGACCCGGGTCCCCAAACACTTTTTATGACAATAACTTGCATATAAGCCTTTAAAATTAGCACTTTTGATTTCCCCCATAGACTTTTAAAGGGTGTTCCGCGGCTTTCGAATTTGCCGCAAACACCCCAAATTGTTCGCTGTTCGGTGAACATGCGAACAGCCAATGTTCGAGTCGAAGATGAGTTTGACTCGAACTCAAAGCTCATCCCTATTGCCAGCTCCTAACAAGTGTGATTTAACTGTACTTCTGTCTCGGTCTGATTCATGGTTTCTGACAGTAGGCAAAGGCCATGAATTCAGAAAATGCAGTCAATTCACTTGTTGGTAATATTTTTTTCCAGTAGGATGAGCAGGATCACTGCATGGATCAGTTTGCCATGGCATTACAAACACTCCTGAGTTGCATGGCTCACCTGGAGTCTCCCACTGTGTCTGCTCCGGTACAACCTGTGTTGCAGGCCATCTCTGCTGTTGCTCCAGTCTCTGTGCAGGCACCAGTCTCGAGTATTACCTCTATAAGAGGTATGTCTGGTTCCGCTCCGCTTCCCCGGCGATTTGGGGATGATCCAGTCCAATGCAGAGGGTTTCTCAAGCAGGTTGAGATATACTTTGTGATGCTTCCCCAGGCATTTCCCCGCGGACAGAAGCAAAGTAGGTTTCATAATATCTATGCTTTCTGAGAGAGCCTTGGCCTGGGCAAACCCTCTGTGGAAGATGCAAAAACTCATTGTCCTGAGTTACCCTGAGTTTGTGGCTTATTTTAAAAGGGTGTTTGATGTACCCACACACTCTGCTTCTGCTGCCAATTGCCTCATGTCCATCAAACATAGTACGAAAACTGTTGCCAATTACACCATTGAACGCCATACTCTGGCAGCAGTGGTTGCTTGGAAAAATGAGGCCCTCGTGGCTGCTTTTTCTCATGGTCTCTTAGATGCCATCAATGATGAGATAGCAGCCCGAGATATACCCACTAGGTTGGAGAAGTTTATTATGTTTGCCATCCTCATTGACTCCAGACTCAGAGAAAGACTCTCTTTTAAGGAGCGCTTGCAGAAGCCACCAGTACATTTGTCTCTGAGCCTAGCGGTCCCACCCTTGCCTCCCTTACCTCCCATGCCTCCTGGTACCGAGTTGGTCAGTGAAGGTGAACCCATGCACTTGGGCTTCACGTGTCTCTCTGCGGATGAGAGAACCCTTAGGAGGAGGGAGAGATTGTGCCTTTTTTGTGGCCAGGCAAGTCACTTTTTGAAGTCTTGTCCTACCCGTCCAGGGAACGCCCGAACCTTGAGGTTCTGTCACGAACAGACCTTAGGTGGCATTGTTTTGTCCCCAGTTATCCAGAAGGATAAGCCCCTGGTTTCGGTTACCCTTTCTTGGGCTGAGTCGTTCATTGAGATACAGAATCTAATTGACTCTGGGGCTGCAGGTCCGTTCTTTAATGCTGCCTTTGTATTGAAGCACTCAATTCTGCTGCAGCAGTGTGACACTCCACTTGCCTTTGAGGCTCTTGATGGGAGACCTCTACAGCCTGCCCATGTGACTCATGAGACTGCTCCATTGTCCATGGCCATAGGGGCTCTTCACCAAGAAATAATCCAATTCCAAGTTATTTCCTCAACTAAGTTTCCACTGGTTATTGATTGATTGGCTTCATGCTGAGGTTCTCTCCTGGTCATCACAATGCAGTAAAACATGCTTCCAGAAGGTAGCCAAGGTCCTGTGCACCTCTTCACTCTCCTCCCTGCCACAGGAGTACCACAATTTTAGCTATGTCTTTGACAAAGGTCAAGTCGCTAGTTTGCCTCCACACCGGTCATATGATTGCGCAATTGACCTTCAACCTGGTGCCATACCCACTTGTGGCTGGGTTTATCCTTTGTCGGTCTTGGAAGATATGGCCATGGAGGATAAGGCCATGGAGGAGTATGTTGCAGATGCACTTTCTCGAGGTTTCATCCACAAATCCTTGTCTCCTGCTGGTGCTGGTTTCTTCTTTGTGAAGAAGAAGAGTGTGAGTGGTGAACTGAGACCTTATATTGATTATAGGGATCTCAATCATTTCGCTATTAAGAATGCCTGTAATCAATGGAATCTGATTTCGTTGATTACGGAATTATTTGACCGCCTCAAGGGAGCAATGGTTTTCATGAAGCTTGATTTGAGAGGAGCATACAATCTTGTGAGGATTAAGGAGGGCGATGAGTGTAAAACTGAGTTTAATACCAGAACAGGCCATTATGAGTACCTCATAATGCCTTATGGCCTTTGTAACGTCTCTGCAGTTTTGCAGGAATTTATTAACGATGTCCTCTGAGATTTGTTGCAGTTATGTGTGGTGGTTTATCTTGACGATATCCTCATATTTTCCAAGTCCCTGGAGAGCCACCACACAAATGTCAATCTCTATTGTAAATTGGAGAAGTGCGAATTCCATCGTGAACAGGTTAAATTCCTGGGTTATGTCATTTCCACTGCTGTTTTTTTGATGGACCCAGAGAAACTTTCAGCAGTCATACAGCGGCCTCGACCCATGGGTTTACGTCCTCTGCAGCATTTTCTTGGCTTTGCCAACTATTATTGGAAGTTTATTCGTAACTTCTCATCTCTGGTCAAGCCCCTGACTGATATGACCAGAAAGAACGGTAACCCACACAGTTGGTCTCCGGAGTCCATTAAGGCCTTTGAGAGTCTCAAAGCTGCCTTTGTTTCTGCTCCTGTGTTGGCACATCCTGATCCTACATTACCTTTTATCCTTGAGGTTGATGCTTCTGAGACTGGAGTTGGTGTCTTTCTGTCTCAACGTCCTACCACTGAGAGCGCTATGCATCCTTGTGGCTACTTTTCCAAGAAATTGTCACCTGCAGAGTGCAATTACGAGATTGGTGACAGAGAGCTGTTAGCGATCATTTTAACCCTGAAAGAATGGAGATATCTCCTGGAAGGTACCACTGTGCTGGTTCTCATTCTTACTGACCATAAGAATCTCACATTCTTGTCTGAGGCTGAACGTCTCTATCCCAGAAGGGTGCGATGGGCTCTTTTCTTGTCAAGTTTCAATTACATTGTCTCATTCTTATCCAGTACTAAGAACGTAAGGGCTGACACTTTGTCATCACAATTTTCGTCCACTTCAAAGATGGAGCCAGTTCCGGTTCCTGTGATTCTTCCTGATCGTATTCTCGCTACGGTTCACACCAGTCTCACTTCTCCTTTGGGTGAAAAAATTCTTGCTGCTCAGGTCCATGCTCCTCCTGAGAAACCTTGTGACCGCTGCTTTGTCCCAGAGAGTCTCCGTTCTGCCGTGCTCCAGACTTACCATTCTCCCAAGGCTGCTGGCCACCCTGGGAAGAATCAACTCTTTTGGGCCATTTCCCAACAATTCTGGTGGCCTAGTCTATGTGTTGATGTAACTGCCTTCATAGCTGCCTGTTCCGTGTGTGCTTCCAGTGGGCCTCCTACAACCCATACCCAATGGAGAGAGGCCCTGGACCCACCTGTCTATGGATTTCATTGTGGAGTTACCCAACTCCCAGGGAAACACAGTTATCCTTATGGTGGTTGACCGGTTCTCGAAAATGTCTCATAATATTCCACTTAAAATGTTGCCCACTTCTAAGGAACTGGTTTCCATTTTTGCTGGGGAGATCTTTCACTTACATGGGCTATCCAAGGTGATAGTCTTGGACAGGGGTAGGTTAGTTTGTGTCCCAGTTCTGGTGAGCCTTTTGTGCACAGTTGGCTTGCTTTCTCCTCTGCGTATCTAATGGAGCCGCAGAACGAGCCAATCAGTCCTTGGAGCAATTCCTACGTTGCTATATTTCTGACCAACATAACAACTGGTCAGACCTCTTACCGTGGGTAGAGTTTGCTCACAATAGTGCCTTGAATTCTGCTTCACGATTGTCCCCGTTTATGGTGATCTATGGTTTTCAACCTTCTATGTTGCCTGTAACCTGACTCATTTGCTCCACAGAGTATTCTTGCATTAGATGAGCATCTCTGTGGTCTTCGATCCACTTGGGCACAAGTCCAGGAGGCTTTGCGACAGACTCCATGCTGACCGCAGATGCTTGCCTGTACCTTCCTACCAGGTTGGGGACAGGGTCTGGCTGTCATCTCGCAACCTCCGACTTCGTGTTCCCTCCCTGAAGTTTGCACCTCGGTTTATTGCGCCTTTCCATATTCTTAGCAGGATTAACCCAGTGGCTTACGCATTAGACCTTCCTTCTAGTATGCGCATTTTGAATGTATTTCATGTCTCCTTATTAAAACCTTTGGTCTGCAACCGTTTTACCACCTCAGTGCCATGTCCTCACCCTGTACAGGCTGAGAACCATGAGGACTATGAAGTACAGTCCATTGTTGACTCCTGTAGGTTCCGTGGGTGCATACAGTACCTGGTGCATTGCAAAGGGTACGGTCCGGAGAAACACTCTTGGGTCTCATGCTTGGATGTACATGCCCCTGTCCTCCTCCGTGATTTCCATAGACATTTTCCCCCCAAGCCTGGCGGTCCTCCGGGGGAGAGGGGTCGTTGAGGAGGTGGTACTGTCAGGGCTGGGCTCAGCCCTTTCTTCCTCTGAGCTGGTCTCTCAGCTGTTGGCTAATTGCAAACTCCTATTGTCAGAAACCAAAAAATCAGACAGAGACAGAAGTACAGTTAAATCACACTTAATAATAAAAGTAAAAAGAACAAACGTATTCAAAACATAGCCAAAGTTCAGTAACAGATAGTCAGCCAAGCCAGAAGTCAGGGATCAAAGTAGTGGAACAGCAAGCAGGATCTGATGCCAGAAGGGATGTCAGCAAAGCTAGTCTTTAAACAGGAACGCAGGAGAGTTTCTTGTGATGTGACCAAGGCAAAGGCAGAGCTCCTCTGGACTGGATGGCTTAAGTAGGCAGGATTGACAAGCAGGATCATCAACAGCTGAGGCACTGTGGAGAGAGATGGGAGCTGGCAATTAGCCGACAGCTGAGTGGCCAGCTCAGAGAAGGAAGGGCTGAGCCCAGCCCTGACACTTATCTCTCCACAGTGACTCACCTGTTGATGATATCCTGCTCATCAGTCTTGCCTTCTTAAGCCACCCAGCCCAGATGATCTCTGCCTTCGCCTTGGTCAACATCACAGAGACTATCTCCTGCATTACTGTTAAAGACTTGCTTGGCTGACATTCCTTCTGGCTCCAGATCCTGCTTGCTGTTCCACTATTCTGATCTCTAGCTTCCTGACTTTCTGGCTTGTCTGACTATGTGTTCCCGTTACCGAACTTTGGCTATGTTTTGCCTACGTTTGTTATGTTTACATTTATTATTAAACAAGTGTGATTTAACTATACTTCTGTCCCGGTCTGATTCATGGTTTCTGATAGGTGACACCTTTGGATTTCCCTGGAAATGTGTAGAGTTAAATGTCTGGGGGGAATTGTTGTATAATATTTATAGGTAATGGAAGTCTATGGTATTGTGTGGAGCTGAATGGCATTTTAAAATATTTTTTTTTGCATTGGTATATGTCCCCCATAGCAGTGCCCATCTACCCATGCAGTTTTTCTTCACAAAAGGTTTGAAATTTTCTTTGATTGAAAAAGGCCAGAAACAAATTACAAGCATCAGTTCCTATACACTTCAACAGGGTTCTGTTGAAATGCTTGGAGATCTCCAATTTTTTAAATTGTTGGGTGAATCCAGTGAACTGAACTTTGCTGGATTCACTCATCACTAATCAGCATCCACTAAAAACTGAAATATCAGTATTGGGTAGACTGACCTTTTAATATCCAAAATCATTGCTATTTTACTATTAGTAGGTTCCTTTGCCTACAATGTGACTCAATTATTCTATTAGAAATATTCACAAAGGTTTTTTAGTTTTAAATTAAGATTGGCTTAAAGATTATTTATATGTTTTAATTCACCTTTATTGAAATAAACCTAATAAGTATCTCTGTCATTCCTCATGACTTATTTTCACAGTAATTAATTGTCAGTACATGTGTAAAACAAAAGATATTCTATAGATTTATAGGCAAATTAGAACGATGCTCAAATATTAAACAGCCTGTTCAAAAACAGATATATTATTACCATTGAGCATGAAGAACATTTTGATATATAATTTATGTAGGTGAATTATTTAGTATTCATGCAAATTAACTTATTTCTGTCAGCTTATAGATCACCAGTTCAACCAATGGACTGCTCCATTCTGCATAGCAGTAATATTAAAAGCAAAATCTATGCTATTGTGGACTGATAAACCATTTAGGTTTTGGTGTGTTATTAATAAAAATACATTTTAGCCAAAATTCATACTTTTATATAGATATACATCAGAATATATTATCACAAATCAGTTTAATATATAGCGATTCAAAGGCTGTAAGTGATTCACACCTCATTACCGGCTTGAATTTCACAGTCCTGATGTACCTTGCTGTGCACATGATTACCACAATAATTTAATTGTGAATTCAGGTTGTAATCCCCACACAGCAATGCAGTGCAAATTACTGGACAGAGTCTGAGTGTCCAATCATATTTTTTGCATTGATGGCACTTCCTGCCCACAGCCTTCACTTACTATAGAGGTTAATGGGGGTTGTTATGCATTCCCTTACAGAAATCCGTGCTGGAAGCTTAAAGTGCACCTGTGCCAAGGCTATGGATACCAACATGTTCACATAATATTAACAAGAAGAACATCCCTGACCTCTCTAGCTTATTCTACTGTGAAGTAATTATTTTCAAATATCGTCAACATTCACAACAGACTTCAAATTCTGTGTTCAGTAGTTTTCTAAAAGCTTAAAAACACCTGCTGTGTGTTTACACGGCTGGAAGACTAAGCAGACTGCCCTCCATAGAAAATAGTTGGTATTTCAATGCCTCTGTTGAAAAATGTAAAGATGGAATTTCTCCATAATATAAATAACACTGCAGCGCTACTTTCAATTTGTCACTTAACAAAACAAATATAATAGTGTAGTGATGAAAACTCCCATAAAAAACAAACACACTTATAATGCAATGTAAGTTACACAGTGTTAATTGTATCAGTCCCACAAGCTGGATAACATATATTACATATCAGTCCCAAGTGCTGGATAACATACATAACACTTTTTGTGATCTGAAATTTCTTCAGTAATTCACTCCTCTCCTCTTCCACTACAAAGTGCTTCACTCAAGATGTGCTCACACCTTAACAAAATGGCCTGCACATTATAGGAGTCATATAATGCCTTTTTCCCATTCTTGGTGTCCAGGTCTCCCAGATATTTTCCAGTTTCTCACCAACACTCAAACAAGGACTTATCACATAATATATTTTTGTTTTAAAATCATATTTATTAAAAGCCTTTAAAATCTCACTCATATTTGTTACTGCACCATTTCCTAAGTGCACTCAGGTAAACCACAATGCTGGCAAACATCTTCACTCAATAAAAGCTTGTACCAGAATAAATACCTGTAATTCTGTACACTTCCTGATTTGTGTTCAATGATGTCACTATTATGTCAAATGATGTTGTGCACAAATAAGGAAGTTGTCAGAATTGCAGGTATTTATGCTGATACAAAACAAAAAATAAATTCCCAGCTCAGCTTATCGACCAGCCTGCTAACCAACCAAATTGTCCTGTCTAACAGTATGCATTAAAAACAGGAGTTTAGTTTGCACACATTTGCAAATACATATGTAAGCTACAGAGCCTCGTCAAGGCACCAGGGCTGTCTTTAAGGCAGGGCAAACGGGGTAGTTGCCCTGGGCCCCTCCATTGTTGTGGGGCCCAAAGCAGCTGCCTCATACTTGCCAACTATCCCAGTTTAAATTCCCTTGTCCCTTGAAGTTTTAGTCCAGTGCTGTGTCCCGATATCTCAGTGTGAAGTTCTGTTACTAGGGATGCCCAGCTCTGCCCTATTGCCATGTACAGATGACTCACCTGCAGACCCTGTGTTTACATGTAAATAACCTGCAATCATATTTAAATAGCCACATACCTGCAGGATTGATATGTAAATAGAGGCATTATTCATATGTGTATCATGCCCCCCTGAGGTCATATCCACCATCACTTCTGCTGAATGCTGCCCACTGGGGGGGGTAAAGGGGCATGCTTGAAAGTCCTGCCTACATCTATGGTCACTGAGCCTAACATCAGCCTGTTCTGCAAAGGTAAGAAAATTGAAAGTTGAACCTTTTTTCAAAATAACATGATGCCACAGCACCATGAATTTTGGTGCATGTGAATACGCACATCTCAGCAGATGCATGAGGGTGTCATTAACAATTAATGGCGCTGCTGTGAATCTGCTAAGGGGCAGCACGTTTCCGTGGTGTCAGGAAAGCAATTTTGCATGCATTCCTGACACACAAATGTGAATACAGGCTAAATGTCTTGGTTACATTGGTGGTCAGTGTAAATCTTCTCCTTACATTGGGGCTTGGTGTACAATCTTTTCATTTACACTAGTAGCCAGTGTGAAGGTCCCCCTTACATTAGTGGTCAGTGTAAATCCCCATTACATGGGTGGTCAGTGTATAAACTCTTTATATTGGTAATCAGTAATAAAATCCAAACTTGCATTTTTGGTCAGTTTTGAATCCTCCCTTACATTGGTGGTCCATGCAGAAGCCCCCTCCTAATTGGTGGTGAGTATAAATTTCCCCTTACATTAATGGCCAGTGTAGAAATCCCCCTTTATTGGTTGTTGATGTAAAACCCCCCATTACATTGGTTGTCAGGGTAAATTCTCCATTACATTGGTGATTAGTGTACATTTCCCTTTACATTAGTGGTAAGTGCAGAATTGCCCTTACACTGGTGGTCAGTGTAAATCCCCCTTTACATTGGTGGTCAATGTAAATCCCCCCTAACCTTGGTGGTCGGTGTGGAAGTGTCACCTTACATTGGTGGTCGGTACAAATCTCCTCCACAGTGGCTCAGTGTAAATTCCCTCTTACACGGAGGTCATTGTATATTCCCCCTTACACTGGTGGTTGGTATAAATGCTCCTATTACATTGGTGTCAGTGTAAAAATCCCTCTTTATATTGGTGGGTGACGTAAAATCCCCCATTACATGGTGGTCATTGCAAATTCCCCCTCACTTTTGTGGTCATTGTAAATTCCCTATGACATTGGTGGTCAGTGTAGAATCCCCCACCATATACTTGCCAATGATTGTCAGCTTTTCCCTACATGATTCAGAATTTGCCACAGTATATTGCCTCCTAACTAATCCCATCCCCACACCACTGCCACTGATCCCATCAACCCCCCTGCATTGCCACTGATCACACCCCAACCCCTCCCCCAGAATTGCCACTGATCCCAGGAGTCCTAGGATCCCTAGGAGTTTTCTGTCTATTGATGGGTCTACTCACCTCCCCAGCCCATGGTGTGCAGGCAGTGAGGAGATGATATACAGTAACCTCTAACAACCAATCAGTGAGCAGTAATATTGTGCGGTAACCTCTAGCAACCAATTAGTGAGTGGTAATAATGTCCAGTAACCTCTAGCAATCAATTAGTGAGCAGTATTGATGTACAATAACCTCTAACAACCGATCAACAAGCAGAAGTCATGTGCTGTAACCTATAGCAAATAATCAGTGAGCCATAATGTGTATTGTAACCTCTAGCAGCCAGTCAGTGAGCGGTAATTATACACCGTAACCTCTGGCAACCAATTGCAATTGCTGCCTGATCTGATTCAGGAAACTGATTTTGAGTCTAGCTGCTATTTATTATATGTCTCAGAGCAGGTGGAGAGTGAAATTGCATGGAAGGGGGGGTGGGGTGCAAGAAAATGTTTGCTCGGGATCCAATCAATATTAAATACGGCCCTGCAAGGCACCCCAGTATTTTCTGTAGTCCTAACTCTAAATTTTGAAAGCCTCCACAGTGGAAGCACATGCATTATAATGGATAAGCAAATGGCAGGTGAGCCTGGAGGGAGCCCATCCCTCCTTAAAGGCACAGGAGCACACTGGACACTCAGTACATAGCACAATGTCAGTGAAGGTGTCCAGTGCATTCCCTCACCAGTATTCCAACAGTACAAACAAATGGCCATTGCCCCCATCTATAACTGTCTTTTGCAGCAAGGAGCACATGGAAGGGCAATGCATGCAAAACAAAACCAAATAAATTACCTAATCAACTAACTGAGCAGCCTGCTAACCAACCAAATTGTGCTGTCTAACAGCATGCGTTAAAAACAGGAGTTTCATTTGCAAATACATGCATAAACTACAGAGTGAGGGGACCAGACTCCTTTGCTGCCATAGTGCTATGTGCTGGGTGTCCAGTACACCCCTGTACTTTTAAGCAGGGGTGGGCTCCCTCCAAACTCACCTGCCCTCTGCCTATCCACTATAATGCATGTGCTTCCACTGTGGGTGCTCTCAAAATTTGGGGTTAGGACTACAGAAAATATTGGGGTTGCTTGACAGGGCTCTGTAGCTTATGCATGTATTTTCGAATGTGTGCAAACTAAACTCCTATTTTTTTTCCCAAATAACATTTTTATTATATATATTGGTAATACACGGTAAAGGAACACGGAAAATCACAAACAATATCCAATATATCCACTTGTGGCGTTAAACTTATATTCAATATGGTTTAGTTGTTAATAGTTCCTTTGGTAAACAGAGAAGAAAATAGTAACTTAATTCAGTTACTGGAACGTATCACATTCTCTCATAGTAAAAAAAAAAAAAAAAAAAAGAAGGGAATAAGTCATAAGAACCTGTAGTATAGTGGATTTGGGGGGGGGGGGGGGGGATAGGAGGAAAGAAAAGAGAGGAAAGAAAAGAGGAAAGGAGCCATCTGGTTAGGTTTATTACCTGGTCATGGTGGGTCCTCCCGGAGGTGCCACAGCTCCCAGACCCTGTTGTGAGCCTCTAGCCTGTCCTGTATTCTAGCCGTCATTTTCTCCATCAGTTCAACATCATTAATCCTAGAGTAAAGATCTTCAGCAGAGGGTGGAGAACGGCGTTTCCAATTTAGGGCTACTAGGCAGCGTGCTGCAGTAAGTATATGTTTCACTAATTTCTTGTACGGTTTGCAAAGTTTCAGTGGTGATAAGCCTAGTAGAAAAAATT
This sequence comes from Aquarana catesbeiana, assembly GCF_042186555.1. Classification (NCBI taxonomy): domain Eukaryota; kingdom Metazoa; phylum Chordata; class Amphibia; order Anura; family Ranidae; genus Aquarana; species Aquarana catesbeiana. The sequence continues at coordinate 297,601,684 of NC_133325.1, forward strand.
TTGGGGACTCCCGAACCTCAACTTCTAAAATGCGAGAAAGGAGGTCCCGAACCATTTCCCAGTACGGGGTAAATATTGGGCAGGTCCAATAGATGTGTATAAAAGTACCTTTTGCTTCCTGGCAGCGCCAGCATTTATCTGAGCTAGTAGGGAAGATTGTGTGAAGCACATCTGGTGTCAGGTATCAAAAGCAAAGAATTTTATATGAATTTTCTTTATAAAGTGTACACATTGAACTCTTTGCCGTCTGGTTCCATATTGCCTGCCACTGCGCTAATGGGAGTTCTTCATTAAGGATCTTCTCCCATTTGAGCATGTAGTGATATTTGCCTTGCTCCTCTAGGGGGAAGGCATTCAGAATCTTATAGATTCCTGATATGAGTCCTTTCTGTGTGTTACCTGCTAAGATTATAGTTTCAAACGGGGATGGAGGTGAAAATTGCAAGTTCGGGGCTATGGTTAGTGCGTAATGTCATATTTGTAGATACCCATAAAATGCTTGTCTCGGCAAATCATGTTTGGTCTGTAAGTCTGAGAAGGACAGTAATTTATGGGTTCTGGGATCTACTATACTCCTGAAGTGAAATAAATTCTTAGAAGACCAAGGGTGTGACATCTGGTGGGTGAGGCTATCTGGCACTTTAGGGTTACACACAAAGGAGGTTAAGGTCGATCTTTCTGAGTACAGTTTATTGGATTGAGCCAGCAAGTCCGCCGTAGCAAGGACATAGGGGCCAGCAGACGGTCGGGGGTCACATCCGCATTCGCATTCCATAACAGATTATTCGGGTGTGTTATAATAGAAAAAATACCGCGCTATAGTAAACCAAGAATTTCCTGTAAGTCATAACACAGAAAATGGAAAATGTGAAAAACCAAACAAAAAATCTCAAATCAATGATTTCAAAATTCTAATAAAAGCAGCTGCTCTATGTGAAATACACACAACAACATAAATAATAGCAAAAGTAGCAGCACTGATATCCCAAAAGTGAGTAAATGGTGTTTAAATATAAAATTAACCTAAAATTTTGACACAAAAAAGGGTTGACAAAAATGTGGATAACAATAAACTAAAAATATTAAACCAACACTGATTAATTATTACAGCATTAATTAAGTGAGAAATTAGTCCATAAAAAAGTGTTGTGAGAAGGCCTTAGACTCAAATCTGGGTCTTCTAAGTGGAATGAATAGATAATTAGGTGAATAATTCCTCCACCGCACCACCATGATAGCTCAGTAAGAAATGCACGCTTACCACAAGGCAAGCCCAAAGGAGCTTGCAACCTTAACCCGGTCGGGGCCTTTTCCTGGATGGACTGATTGGACAACAATACTCCACTCCCTTTGTCCAGAGGGGATAATGAAAAACACTGCTCCACCAAGCCACAGGGGATCGGTCACACCATGGAAGGATGTAAATGCAACTCCAAGATAAGGGATGGTTCCCATTCAAAGGTTCACCAGGGAAAGAAAGGGAAACACCATAGCGTAATCCTGGTAACTACCGTTTATTAAGAAAGTTAAAAACACTAATGCCCCGTACACACGGTCGGATTTTCCGATGGACAATGTCTGATCGGAGCGTGTTGTCGGAAATTCCGGCCGTGTGTGGGCGTCATCGGACATTTTCCATCAGATTTTCCGACACACAAAGTTGGACAGCAGGAGATAAAATTTTCCGACAACAAAATCCGATCGCGTCAATTCCGACCGTGTGTGGCCTGTTCCGACGCACAAAGTGCCACGCATGCTCAGAAGAAATTCCGACACGGGACAGCTCGTTCTGGTAAACTTAGCGTTCGCAATGGATACAGCACTTTCGTCACGCTGCAATTTTCAAAATGGTTTAATACAGCGCACTCTCTTCTTCTTTATAATGTGACAAGAATTAAGTAGTTTTGATGCTCATATTCACACACACTTCTCACAAACTTTTCTTTGTGTTTTTTTAGTGGGATTCCCTCAATATATTGTTATTAGTTGTCACATCTGACAGTTTTATATTTTTTATGTTTTTTTTTTTTGGATTTTAAGCCTTTTTTTTTCTTTAATGTTTGGATTTTTTCCAAGGCTGATCTTTGTTCAATGTTATTTTTATTTTTACTCCAGAATATTTTTGTGTGTGTTTTGTGTGTCAAGTTACCCCAACACCATTATTATCTTTTATTATTTAATCTCCAGGAGATTTTTTGTTGTTGGTGTCACTTGTTCATTTCACATTGTATATTTGAAATGTACCTGAATCCTCACAAACAAACTGTCATTTTTGAAGGAAAACACATAGGAGAGTATAATTCAAAACAAAAATCCTTTATTAAGGGATCAGAACCAAACAAAGAGGAAGGCAACACTGGATCAACAGCAGAAATTAGTGAAGCCTGGGACCCCCACGACAGACATCAATTCTTCAACATCAAAATTGGTGGCCTGAGGAGTCCATATCTAAGGGAGGGCAGTCTGGTCCGGGATTCACAGAGACTCGGATAGCAGCAGATGACATCTGTGTCCCCAGGCTGTGGTACCACAAGAGGCTGCATTTTTTGGCCGACCAGACTGGACCCAGGGCAATCACTGTCTAGTCTTCCTTCCACGCTTCCTTCCGGGCTGTGGCTGTGCAGTTGGAGATGTGGCAGGAGGAGGAGTAGGACCTGGAGGAGGAGGAGGACTGGGGGGACCTGGAGGAGGACTGGGAGGACCTGGAGGAGGACTGGGAGGACCTGGAGGAGAGGGAGGAGGAGGAGGAGGAATGGGGGGACCTGGAGGAGGACTGGGAGGACCTGGAGGAGGACTGGGAGGACCTGGAGGAGAGGGAGGAGGAGGAGGAGGACCATCCCAAAGCTGTGTGTGAGGTGTAATTTGGCCCCTCATACCTTTCTCCAGAGCCTCTGATATGAGGGCCTGACACATGGCTTTTTGGCCCTCCTCCATCCTCTGCATTTTATATGCTATGAATGCAGCAATGTTCTCCTGCATGGTGTGTGGTGCTCCCAGGACCTCTGTAGCCCTCCAAAAGAATCTGATAGCCGCCTCCTCTAGGGCACTCGTCCTACTGCCACTTTCTCTTTTCAGGGGGGGTGGAGGGACCTGCAGATCAGCCAGCCGGCTCGGCCCGGCCACCTCCTGGCTGAGACTTCCCTGTGTATGAAAAAGGGACATAGTTGTAATGTTTTGCATCATCAATCACAATCCTAAATTAGTACTCCCAACTAACATCTAGTTAACATCATTGATTGGACAAGCAGAAATATTTAGAGGAATGCTATACCTGGCTCAATCTGGGCTCCTCCACATGTGGCCTGGAAGGCCCAGGTTGGGCGTCAGAAGCCTCAGCCGGGGGGGAAGGAAGCGTGGAAGGAAGACTGGAGAGGGATGACCTGGGTTCAGTCTGGCCTGCCAGAAAGTGCAGCCTGTCGTAGTACCACATCCTGGGGACATAGATGTCATCTGCTGCTCCGGATCTCTGTGAATCCAGGACTTTCTTGCGCTCCCTCAGATATGTACTCCTCAGGCAACCAATTAATATCTTTAAATAAGTGATGTCTGCCGTGGAGATCACCTGCTTCACAATTTCACACAATTGCTCCAGTGCTGCCTTCCTCTTTGCTTGGTTCTTGAAATGGGGGTGGGTAATCTCCCACAGACAGGGCAGCTCACTTAGCATATCAATGAATAGTGACATGAAGTCAGTATCTCTCATTAAGATATCCATGTTCACTGCAAGACACAACACAAGACAAAGCCTAATGTCAGACAAAACTCTCCTAATCTTGTTACAATATAGGCCTCAATCTAGAAGCAGTATAGGCACAAGTTTGTCTCTTACCTTCGTTCTTACGATCGGCGCGTCCAATGCTCCTTCCTCCGCTCACAGATCGTACGTAATACGCACACGTGTTACGCTTTATACACACTGCGCATGCGTGTAACTCCGCCCGCCCCTGACGTTCTTTCTAGTGTATTCCCCGCCCCTTTTCGTTCGGCGCAGTGGGTGAAGAGCATGATGGCAGAGTTACAGCAGGTGCATGCTAATTCTAGCAACGAGGAGGAGGAGGAGGAAAGGCCGTATCCAGGCACGTCCCGATCCAGAAGGAGACGTTTTAAGGCCACAAATATGTCGTTTGGGGAGATGTTGGAGATGGTAGACATCATGAGGAAGTCCGACTATGACGGAAAATATGGGCCTTACCCCCACCCCAACATCCGAAAGGCCAAAATCATTGGTAAAGTGGTCCGGAGTCTGGAGAGGAATTTCGGGGTACGAAGATCTAAAGATCAGCTCAGGAAGCGGTGGTCGGACCTGAAGTTGAGAGAGCCAGAGCAGTACCGAAAGATCCGGAGAGTGCTGCAAAAAAGTAAGTAGTTGTGCTGCGTTCCTATTCTTTCTGTCTTTATTACGTTTGTTCTGCTCCATATGCTTTTATTAATTGTAGAGTTTAACCACTTCAGCCCCGGAAGGTTTTACCCCCTTCCTGACCAGAGCACTTTTTACAATTCGGCACTGCGTCGCTTTAACTGCTAATTGCGCGGTCATGCAATGCTGTACCCAAACGAAATTTGCGTCCTTTTCTTCCCACAAATAGAGCTTTCTTTTGATAGTATTTGATCACCTCTGCCGTTTTTATTTTTTGCGCTATACACGGAAAAAGACCGAAAATTTTGAAAAAAAATGATATTTTCTACTTTTTGTTCTAAAAAAAATCCAATAAACTCAATTTTAGTCATACATTTAGGCCAAAATGTATTCGGCCACATGTCTTTGGTAAAAAAAAAGTCAATAAGTGTATATTTATTGGTTTGCGCAAAAGTTATAGCGTCTACAAACTAGGGTACATTTTCTGGAATTTACACAGCCTTTAATTTATGACTGCCTATGTCGTTTCTTGAGGTGCTAAAATGGCAGGGCAGTACAAAACCCACACAAATGACCCCATTTTGGAAAGTAGACACCCCAAGGAATTTGCTGAGAGGCATGTTGAGCCCATTGAATATTCATTTTTTTTGTCCCAAGTGATTGATCAATGACAAAAAAAAAAAAAAATTACAAAAAGTTGTCACTAAATGATATATTGCTCACACAGGCCATGGGCATATGTGGAATTGCACCCCAAAATACATTTAGCTGCTTCTCCTGAGTATGGGGATACCACATGTGTGAGACTTTTTGGGAGCCTAGCCGCGTACGGGGCCCCGAAAACCAATCACTGCCTTCAGGATTTCTAAGGGCGTACATTTTTGATTTTACTCCTCACTACCTATCACAGTTTTGAAGGCCATAAAATGCCCAGATGACATAAAACCCCCCCAAATGACCCCATTTTGGAAAGTAGACACCCCAAGCTATTTGCTTTGAGGCATGTTGAGTCCATGGAATGTTTTATATTTTGACACAAGTTGCGGGAAAGTGACAAATTTTTTTTTTTTTTTTTTGCACAAAGTTGTCACTAAATGATATATTGCTCACATAGGCCATGGGCATATGTGGAATTGCACCCCAAAATACATTTAGCTGCTTCTCCTGAGTATGGGGATACCACATGTGTGGGACTTTTTGGGAGCCTAGCCGCGTACGGGACCCCGAAAACCAATCACTGCCTTCAGGATTTCTAAGGGCGTACATTTTTGATTTTACTCCTCACTGCCTATCACAGTTTCGGAGGCATGGAATGCCCAGGTGGCACAAACCCCCCCCCAAATGACCCCATTTTGGAAAGTAGACACCCCAAGCTATTTGCTGAGAGGCATGGTGAGTATTTTGCAGCTCTCATTTGTTTTTGAAAATAAAGAAAGACGAGAAAAAAATTTTTTTTTTTTCTTTTTTCAATTTTCAAAACTTTGTGACAAAAAGTGAGGTCTGCAAAATACTCACTATACCTCTCATCAAATAGCTTGGGGTGTCTACTTTCCAAAATGGGGTCATTTGGGGTTTTTTTTTGCCACCTGGGCATTCCATGGCCTCCGAAACTGTGATAGGCAGTGAAGAGTGAAATCAAAAATTTACGGCCTTAGAAAGCCTGAAGGCGGTGATTGGTTTTCGGGGTCCCGTACGCGGCTAGGCTCCCAAAAAGTCCCACACATGTGGTATCCCCACAATGACAAAAAAAAAAAAAATTACAAAAAGTTGTCACTAAATGATATATTGCTCACACAGGCCATGGGCATATGTGGAATTGCACCCCAAAATACATTTAGCTGCTTCTCCTGAGTATGGGGATACCACATGTGTGAGACTTTTTGGGAGCCTAGCCGCGTACGGGGCCCCGAAAACCAATCACTGCCTTCAGGATTTCTAAGGGCGTACACATCAGGATTTCTAAGGGCGTACGCCCTTAGAAATCCTGAAGGCAGTGATTGGTTTTCGGGGTCCCGTACGCGGCTAGGCTCCCAAAAAGTCCCACACATGTGGTATCCCCATACTCAGGAGAAGCAGCTAAATGTATTTTGGGGTGCAATGCAAAAATTTGTGTAAAATTGGGTGCAAAAATTTACGGCAATCACCGCCTTCAGGCTTTCTAAGGCCGTAAATTTTTGATTATACTCTTCACTGCCTATCACAGTTTCGGAGGCCATGGAATGCCCAGGTGGCAAAAAAAACCCCCAAATGACCCCATTTTGGAAAGTAGACACCCCAAGCTATTTGATGAGAGGAATAGTGAGTATTTTGCAGACCTCACTTTTTGTCACAAAGTTTTGAAAATTGAAAAAAGAAAAAAATAAATTTTTTTTCTCGTCTTTCTTTATTTTCAAAAACAAATGAGAGCTGCAAAATACTCACCATGCCTCTCAGCAAATAGCTTGGGGTGTCTACTTTCCAAAATGGGGTCATTTGGGGGGGGGTTTGTGCCACCTGGGCATTCCATGGCCTCCGAAACTGTGATAGGCAGTGAGGAGTAAAATCAAAAATGTACGCCCTTAGAAATCCTGAAGGCAGTGATTGGTTTTCGGGGTCCCGTACGCGGCTAGGCTCCCAAAAAGTCCCACACATGTGGTATCCCCATACTCAGGAGAAGCAGCAGAATGTATTTTGGGGTGTAATTTCACATATTCCCATGGCATGTTTGAGCAATGTATCATTTAGTGACAACTTTGCGCAAAAAAAAATAAAAAAAATAAAAAATTGTCTCTTTCCCGCAACTTGTGTCACAATATAAATTATTCCATGGACTCAACATGACTCTCAGCAAATAGCTTGGGGTGTCTACTTTCCAAAATGGGGTCATTTGGGGGGGTTTTGAACTGTCCTGGCATTTTATGCACAACATCTAGAAGCTTATGTCACACATCACCCACACTTCTAACCACTTGAAGACAAAGCCCTTTCTGACACTTATTGTTTACATAAAAAAATAATTTTTTTTTGCAAGAAAATTACTTTGAACCCCCAAACATTATATATTTTTTTTAAAGCAAATGCCCAACAGATTAAAATGGTGGGTGTTTCATTTTTTTTTTTCACACAGTATTTGCGCAGCGATTTTTCAAACGCATTTTTTGGGGAAAAAACACACTTTTTTACATTTTAATGCACTAAAACACACTATATTGCCCAAATGTTTGATGAAATAAAAAAGATGATCTTAGGCCGAGTACATGGATACCAAACATGACATGCTTTAAAATTGCGCACAAACGTGCAGTGGCGACAAACTAAATACATTTTTAAAAGCCTTTAAAAGCCTTTACAGGTTACCACTTTAGATTTACAGAGGAGGTCTACTGCTAAACTTACTGCCCTCGATCTGACCTTCACGGCGATACCTCACATGCATGGTGCAATTGCTGTTTACATTTGACGCCAGACCGACGCTTGCGTTCGCCTTAGCGCGAGAGCAGGGGGGACAGGGGTGCTTTTTTTTTTTTTTTTTTTTTTTTTTTCTTTATTATTATTATTTTTTTATCTTATTTTTAAACTGTTCCTTTCATTTTTTTCTTTTTTTTAATCATTTTTATTGTTATCTCAGGGAATGTAAATATCCCCTATCATAGCAATAGGTAGTGACAGGTACTCTTTTTTGCAAAAATTGGGGTCTATTAGACCCTAGATTTCTCCTCTGCCCTCAAAGCATCTGACCACACCAAGATCGGTGTGATAAAATGCTTTCCCAATTTCCCAATGGCGCTGTTTACATCCGGCGAAATCTAAGTCATAAAATGCTCGTAGCTTCCGGTTTCTTAGGCCATAGAGATGTTTGGAGCCACTCAGGTCTCTGATCAGCTCTATGGTCAGCTGGCTGAATCACCGGCTGCATTTTCAGGTTCCCTGTTGAGACAGGAGAGCCAGAGAAAAACACGGAAGACGTTGGGGGGGGAGGGGCATTCCCTCCCACTGCTTGTAAAAGCAGTCTAGAGGCTAATTAGCCGCTAGGATTGCTTTTACATGAAAGCCGACCGCTGGCTGAAAAGAATGATACCAAGATGATACCTAAACCTGCAGGCATCATTCTGGTATAACCACTCAAAGTCGTGAATGGCGTACCTGAAGACACAAAAATGGTTAACAATAAAGCACAGTAAACGGTAAGGTATAAAAAATTGCATACCTGAAAAGCAAACATGATAAAACATAATAACAATAAAACATTGCAGAATAGAATACAGTAAAAAAGAACAGAACAAGAGAGAGAGAATAGAGAGAGAAAGAACAATAAAACGACAACTATTTTTTTTTTATTTTATATTTTTGTATGTGTTTTTTTTTTTTTTTTTTTACACTTTTTTTTGTAACTAACTTTTATAACTGTAACCGGTTCCAGGTTCGGGTCTCTCAAAATGCGATGGCATCTTGGGAGACCCTGTGAAAGTGTGCCTAGTCTGTGCAATGCTGTACCCTACGCTAATACTCAACTAGTGAATGGTAGCGTTCAAAACATTCACCAATGCAAAGACCAGGATTGTCAGGACAGGAGGGACAATAATAGCGGGTGTCACGTCTATATCCGCACTTGCTGCAGACACAACATCTTTTTTGGGGGGGTTCGTTGGGTAGGGGTACTCGGGAGGACGTAAAGAAAATGCCTCTCATGCAGCCGACTGCATTTGGTTGGGGATGTGAATGGGGGAAGTACGGGCGCTGCAGAAGCGGTGGGTTCCCAATTAGGATTGGCGAATGCAGCAGGAAGGGCACTATGGGCACGATGGGCCTGTGTTTGTCTTCTTGGTGGCAGCGGGACACTACTTGTGCTTGCCACCTCACCAGCTTGAACTGCACTTATGGGACTCGCCACGTCACCACGTGTTACTGCAGTGCTGGTTTGACTACGACCGGGGTGTACTAGGCCGCTGGCGCTTGCCAGTTCACCAAAACGCTACCAAAAAAACTGTTAGCGATCGCAAGGATCAGGCCTGACTCTGCGAACGCTGCAGTTATGCGTTTAGTGTTTTGTAAGTGTCAGTGATCGATCGATACTGCACTTGGGTGGGCTGGGCTGGGCCGGGCGGAGGGGCAAAACGCAGGTGCTAGCAGGTATCTGGGCTGATCCCGCTAACACTGCGTTTGTGGGAACCCTAAACTGCTGGGGACGCTAGTATAGATCTGATCAGATCAGATACTATACCACTAAGGGAGGTGTATGCTGCATGCGTGGGTGTTAGCGGTACTGGCGCTAATCTGACGCTGCCTGGGGCTGGTGCTTGCCAGTTCACCAAAACGCTACCAAAAAAACTGTTAGCGATCGCAGGGATCAGGCCTGACTATGCGAACGCTGCAGTTATGCGTTTAGTGTTTTGTAAGTGACAGTGATCGATCGATACTGCACTTGGGTGGGCTGGGCTGGGCCGGGCAGAGGGGCAAAACGCAGGTGCTAGCGGGTATCTGGGCTGATCCCGCTAACACTGCGTTTTCGGGAACCCTAAACTGCTGGGGACGCTAGTATAGATCTGATTGGATCAGATATTGATCCGATCAGATACTATACCACTAAGGGAGCTGTACGGTGCGTGCGTGGGTGTTAGCGGTACTGGCGCTAATCTGACGCTGCCTGGGGCGACGCATATCACCGCCAGGCGATCAGGGGCTAAACCTTTATTCGGTAATAAACGGCGGGTGCCCTGACACTATAAAAAATAAACGAACTAACCAGCGTCACTCGTAACAGTTATACGGTGATCAGTGGTGAAAGGGTTAACTAGGGGGCAATCAAGAGGTTAAAACCTTTATTAGATAGTATATGGGGGTCCCTGTCGCTATAAAACGCTGACGGCGAACCTAAATATTTACGTCTCTAACTAGCGTCACCAGCGACACTAATACAGCGATCAGAAAAATGATCGCTTAGTGACACTGGTGACAGGGGGTGATCAAGGGGTTAAAACTTTATTAGGGGGGGTTAGGGGGGTATCCTAGACCTAAAGGGGGGTAATACTCACTGCCCTAACACTGTAACTGTCACAAACTGACACTATGCAGTAATCAGAAAAAAAAAAAAAAAAATACTGCTAATGTCAGTTTGTGACGGGGGGGGTTGATTGGGGGGGGATCGGGGGGCGATCGGGGGGGATCGGGGGTGTAAAGTATGCCTGGCATGTTCTACTGTGTGTGTTTGTGTTGTGTGGACTTACATGTCTTCTCTCCTCGGCGCTGGACGGAAACTGCCAGACCGAGGAGAGATGACATCACATCCTCTGCCTGTGTGAAACTACACACAGGCAGAGGAGGATTCCCATTGGCTGGGAGCGATCGCGAGGGGGGGGCCACGATCGGATGGTCTCCCCCTCGCCTCCCGACGCTCCCAGTCAGATGCCGACCGCCGATGGCACCGGGGGGGGGTCCGATCGGACCCCCCGCCCGCGGGAGGCAGATCACGTACAGGTACGTGATTCTGCCTGCCCGTGCCATTCTGCCGACGTATATATACGTTAGGCGGTCGGCAAGTGGTTAAAAGGGCAACTTTAATGTTCATGGGCCCATTATTCGTTCGTATCAAACATTTTTATTTCGGCCTCTAGAACACCATTGTTTAGGCCATATGCATTTTCACACATTTTTTGGGGCCTACTTGGATGCCAAATATTTGTTTGTGTAGATGGGTTTGTTACTAGAATGAAATGACAACTAGATTCTGTGTAAGGAGAGGACACAGAGCAGCTGTTTTCACATCTGGACACTGGAGCACTAGTGTGGGACCCCAGAACACCATTTTTATTAGGGGGGGCACACAGGTGCTCCAGTGTATACTATAGGGGGGTCTCCATCTGTGAAGCTTGTACCAAACAGGTAAAGTATTGCAGCTTGACAAAGGGCAATAAAAAAAATATACATCTTGGAACTCGGCTAAAATAGACAATTGTACCCCACTTCCAAGCAATGTTTCCTATTTCTAGTTCTGCCATCAAATATCTGTGTGCTAATTATACCATTTTTGTTTTACATAGGGGAGAAAAGACTCGGAGGACACCCCTCATCCGAGGAGACCAGAGACCCCCCCCCCTCTGGAAGAAGGGGAAATACCAACCCAAGAAGCTGAGCAGGAGGAAGAAGAAGACGTGGTGGAGATTGGCACCACAACAGGTGAGTGTCTGCGACCACAGACTCAGGTAAACGAGATGGATGGTGGCAGATTTTTGAGACCTTTTTTTTGTTCTTTATCTCTTTTTAGGTGACCGTGATGTGAGGGATCCTGAACGCTTTACTTCAGAAAGTGCCCAGATCCTGATCGGGGAGATCATGGGGTGTAATCTCCAATTGCAAAACATCCAGAAACAAATCAGTGATGTTATTAAAAAAAATAATAACATCATTGATGTTTTGGGGCGAATTTAAACCCCACAAAATCACCTGTTTTATTTGGTCCAATCTTCCAAAAATTTTTAAAATGTTTAGAAAAGCCAAATTTGGAGGATGCACACAGTGTGCCAACATGTGCTATCTGCCATCACGGGAGATCAATGGACGCGTTTTGGGGGGTGCAACACCTTCCTCAATTATAAAGTAGCGGTGAGGAAGGGCTTTCTCCCCCAAAACACGTCCCTTGATCCCCCGTGATGGCAGATAGCACATGTTGACATTTGTAAATTGGTGTGCATCTTCCAAATTTGGCTTTTCCAGGGGTGATTTCCCCCCATCTGAACGCTATATCAAACACAGTTCCTAAATACTCATGTCTGATATAGCCTTCAGGTTTTACCTAATGTGAACTTTGTAAGTTCAAGTTTTTTGGCTTTCTTGTTGGTTTTACACAGGCCTGTTTTATCTGAAATGGTTATTTCGAGTTTTGATAATGCTACTGCAAAAATTGTTATACAACAAACATGTTGGTTTGTTTTAAAAACCTTTCGTAAATGCACATGTGATTGTGCAGGTATAAAAAAGTGCCTTACTCAAGAATGTGTGGATTATTGTCTCAACACTACAACACTTTTGGGGTGATGTAATTGCTGTTTTATGCAAAAATGGGGGTTATTTCCTAAGGGAAAATACACTTTGCACTACAAGTGCAGGTTCAGTGCAGTTGCAAGTGCACTTGTAGTGAAATGTGTTTTTGCATTTAGGAAGTACCAGCCAACAGTGTTTTTTATAAGGTTACCCAATCACGCCATTTTCTGCACTCCAGACATTTCTGTCAGGGTCAGCTAAAACAAACACAAGCAGTAAATGGCCACAAAGAATTTCTTTTGGTTGTTTTTTATTTGAAAAAGGTGTCACAGATTGTCTGGCATATTGATAGCCCCCCTACCCGCAAAGAACTCCAGGTATCGTAACCGGACATCACGGGCATTCAGGGAGGGCAAGCCAGGACGGCCGCTTTCAAGCGCCATCAGTGTTGATGGATTTGGGATTCCGGCCTCAGGCCCAACTGAGCCAGCATAGTTGGCTGAATGTTTTCATAGAAAATTATGGAGAACACAGCAGGCAAGTATTATATGGTTCAGTTTATACTCCGCCATATGGATGGGTGTCAGAAATAATTGGAACCGGCTGGCCATGATTCCAAATGTGTTCTCCACCACTCTTCGGGCTCTGGCCAGCCGGTAATTAAAAACCCTCTGTTCCGGGGTGAGGGTCCTCATCGGGAATGTCCGCATCAGGTGGTCCCCCAGCGCAAACGCTTCATCAGCAACGAACACAAATGGGAGACCTTCAACATTGTCCTCTGGAGGTGGCAAGTCCAAGCTGCCATTCTGGAGACGCCTGTAGAACTCCGTCTGGGCGATCACTCCACCATCGGACATCCGGCCATTCTTCCCCACGTCCACATACAAGAACTCGTAATTAGCCGACACCACCGCCAACATCACTATACTATTAAACCCCTTGTAATTATAATAGTACGACCCCGAGTTGGGTGGTGGGACGATGTGGACGTGTTTCCCATCAATTGCCCCTCCGCAGTTAGGAAAGTCCCACCGCTGGGCAAAGTGGGAGGCCACAGTCTGCCATTCCTGTGGCGTGGAAGGAAACTGTTGAGGAAAAAACAATAAACATTACTATTTTTTCACAGAAACATGGCAAGCAGATTAGACACAAACATTATGGGGCAACCTTCAGATAGCATTTATTAAGGGGAATTTAACAACAACAAAGTATAAGGTACACCTATCATATTCCCCATCCCCCCCCCCCTCTCATGGGCCATTTCTAACATTATAGGGGGGGAACTCTTGGACAGGTAACCCTCTTCACTTCATTTAGAGATGAATGCCTAAATAATGGGTATTACTTGGAACAGCCCCTCCTTAGTTACACTATTGGCAGCCCACTGGACAGGTAAGAAGTGTCATAATACAAAGATATAAATACACACTGTACACATTTGAGCACATTTGGACATTCTGCTATTACCTATCAAGATCATAATAGGATACAAGAACTTTAAACAGTACCATTGGAAAGTATACAGGCAGGCCCTTGCACTACATGCTTTGGGCAATTCATCCATAAATCTGAGCACTAAAGAGATGGGTATAGTGTGTATGGGTTTGGCAAAGTCAGCAGATAGATGATTGAGGATAGATAGAGAATTGGGATCAGCTGACTTAGCAGTTGGGGGAGGGAGGGTTACAAAAAATTTGGGGACACCACAAAAAAAAGCCTCTGGCCCTCTGCCTGAATTTAAATCAAAAATAACATTTCCAAACATTTTAGGGGGTGTTTGGGGTAAAGCGCTACTATGGAGCTGAAAAAATACATTGTTAAGTGACTACATGAGGTGAATATAGGCTAGGAGACACCATGCTGGGGAGGTTATTGAAGGGCAAATATGTATGAAGGACCTAAAATAATAATTATATAAAAATCCAGCATGCATGAGAACAAAGGGGACATTCACAGCATATTACAATCATGGTAATTAGGGAATGAGGAAAGAAATACAATATATTAGCAAACATTCAATACCATAAAATGTGATATAAAAGGATAAAAATCTTACCTTCATATACTCCTTCTGCAAGACCTGGATGATGGCAGAACAGGTCTCTGGGATAATGATCCCCAGAGCCTGGGGGGAGATGCCTGTCGAGAACTTGAGGTCCTGCAGGCTTCTCCCTGTGGCCAAATACCGCAAGGTAGCGACCAACCTCTGCTCCGGAGTGATGGCTTGCCTCATGCAGGTATCCTGCCTGCTGATATAGGGGGTCAGCGAAGCCAACAGACGGTGAAACACGGGGTCCGTCATCCGGAGAAAGTTCCTGAAATCATCAGGATTATTCTCACGGATCTCACGGAGCAAAGGCATATGACAGAACTGGTCACGCTGAAGCAACCAATTCTTGGTCCATGAACTCCTCCCCACCCTGTTCATGGACTGGACTTGTGTCAAGGTCAGGACCCCAACACCAAGCCCCCGCACAGCACGAACTCTACGAGGAGTACGCATACGAAACATGGCTAGAAAACGGTCGGCTGCTCAGAACGAAGTAACAGAATGCACTGAAGAACAGCAAGGCCTGTGAAGAGCGACCTGAAAACCAGTAACGAACGAACAAGAATACAGTGACTAAAGTCACGCGGAACTTGCTTGCACGCACTGAAGAGCAGATACAAACCCACAAGCACAAACTGAACGGCAGAAAACGATCTGAAAGCCACGAGTCTGAAAAAGCGCGAATCGTCTCTCACCAAACTTTTACTAACATGAGATTAGCAAAAGGAGCCCAAAGGGTGCCGCGCTTGGTTCTGAACCGGCCTTTTCTAGTCTCGTCGTACGTGGTGTACGTGACCGCGTGGTTGTCGATCGGAAATTCCGACAACTTTGTGCGACCGTGTGTAGGCAAAACAAGTTTGAGCCAACATCCGTCGGAAAAAATCAGAGGATTTTGTTGTCGGAATGTCCGAACAAAGTCCGACTGTGTGTACGGGGCATAACAGTGTAGTAGAATCAAAGCAATGTAAAAATCAGCCGGCCGGCTAAAGCAATCACCCGTCCTGCAGACGGTACACGCAGCACGTCAGCACGTCAGCTCCTCCCGACGTGCGTTTAGTCACACTCTTTCTCTCATTCTTTCCCTGGTGAACCTTTATTATTCACCTAATTATCTATTCATTCCACTTAGAAGACCCGGATTTGAGTCTAATGCCGCGTACACACGGTCGGACTTTACGTCGGACTTTGCCCGGCGGACTTTTCGACGTACTTTCCGACGGACTTTGTGAATGAACGGACTTGCCTACACACAATCCACCAAAGTCCGTCGAATTCGTACGTGATGACGTACGACCGGACTAAAACAAGGAAGTTCATAGCCAATAGCTGCCCTAGCGTGCCTTTTTGTCCGTCGAACTAGCATACAGACGAGCGGACTTTTCGACCGGACTCGATTTCAACGGATAAATTTTAAACAAGTTTAAAATCTAAGTCCGTCCAACTTTTGAGAAAACAAAGTCCGCTGGAGCCCACACACATCGAATTGTCCGACGAAATCCAGTCCGCCGGGCAAAGTCCGCCGTAAAGTCCGCTCGTGTGTACGCGGCATAAGGCCTTCTCACAACACTTTTTTATGGACTAATTTTTCACTTAATTAATGCCGTAATAATTAATCAGTGTTGGTTTAATATTTTTAGATTATTCGGGTGTATTGGAACTAGCCATAGTTTTTCGATCTCTGTCTACTTATTGTATGATTTTTGAGTAAACCATGAAGCCACAGCTCTTAGTTGTGCAGCTTGATAAAACTCCTATTTTTAATGTATACTGTTAGACAGGACAATTCAGTTGGTTAGAAGGCTGCTCAGTAAGTTGAGCCCAGAATTTCTTTGGTTTTGTTTTGCATGCGTTGCTCTTCCATGTGCTCCTTGCTGCAAAAGGCCAGTTATAGGTGGGGACAGTGGCCATTTGTTTGTACTTTATGCTGATACAAGCTATTGTGAAGTGAAAGTGTTTGCTAACATTGTGGTTTACCTGAGTACACTTAGGAAATTAGTAAATATGAGTGTGATTTTAAAGGCTTTTAATAAATTTGATTTTAAAATAGAAATACACTGGTATGTCTCTGTCTTGAGTGATGGCAGGAAAGTGGAAAATATCTGGTTTACTGGCTCATCAAGAGGGAAAAAGGCCTTATATCACTGATCTCTATAATGTGCAAGTCATTTTGTTAAAGGAGAAGTTCACCTCTTAAAAAAAATTATACATTTTTTTTTTACTAGAAGCCCAGAAAGCATTGCTCCAGCGATCAGCAGATTGCGGGTACCATGCAGACCTCCTGCAGACTTGTCAGTGTATCTCTCCGCTTGTACCTTGTATGGGCAGGCAGATACACACTGACAGGAAGAGACAATGAACTACCAGAGCGCTCAACAACACCATGGTAGTTCATTGAAAACTACATGCCAAAAGTCACAAAACTCTTTGATAAATGACACAGCCAGGTGAGTGGAGCCCTGCATGGCCATGTTTTTTTTATAAATAGTAACAGCAAGCGTGGGGGGGGGGAAGCCCCACTTTCTGTCACTAGATTCAGTTGAGCAGGCAGTGGCTGAAGGAGTGGAAACATGTTACATGTTCCACCCTATGAATGGGTGGAACATGTAACATCTTCCCAAAAGTGAACTTATCTTTTAAGGTGAGAGCACATCTTGAGTAAAGTACTTTGCGATGGAGGAGAAATGGAGTGAATCACTGAAGAAATTGTACTGATTTATCAGAAAGAGTGATACATATGTTATCCAGGGCATAGGAATGATATGTAATATATAGTATCCAGTTTGTGGGACTGATACAATTAACACTGAAATGAAGATTTCAACACTACACTATTATATTTATTTTGTGGATTTATGTTAATTAACATATAAAACATGTAGCGGTCACCTAATTTCAAGTAGGTGAGCTTTTGGTGTTTAAATGACAGAGTACAGTTTCAGGTAAATTTAGCCAGGCTTGCATTGTGATTCCAGGCCTGGGTGTTTATTTTAGGAACTGGGAGTCAGTGTAGTGCAGGGTGTGGCCACCTGTGCTTGGACCCAGAGATACCTCCTTGTACTTTCAGTGGAAATGGTTCTGGAAGAAAGGTTGGACTTAGGATCTGAGTGGCAGGCAGCTCATGTGTGGAGTTCTGGCCAATCATTAATTTGTTTGGCAGCAGGCGGGACTCCCATATAAGCTGGGGTCACATGCTGTTGGGGAGTTCCAGAGAGGGAGTGATCAGAGAGAGAGTCCCCTGCGGGGAGCAAAGCACAGCCCCCCTACGGGGAAGGGGGGGACCAGGCCACACGGAGGAGAGGAGTTAGTGACACCGCACAGCATGTAGTCGCTGGTGTCGCTGGATGCCCCCCTGCGGGGAGGGGAGAGTACCAGACTGGAGAGGAGGGATTGAGGAACCATCAGGAAGAAGTAGCAACTAAGCGGAAGAAGCCTGGGTGATCGACCGTTTGTGAGTGGCACATGGACTGTTGATCAAGTGAGTGAAAGCCCAGGGGAGCGGTACTACCAGAGGCTGAGGGATGTTGGTACAGCCAGTGAGACAGGTGATGGTGGCCTGTGACTTTGGGTTCAACAATGCCCCAGGATTCCAATCAGTCAGGCGGGAGGAATTATTCAGAGTAATCTCTTCTTTAGCTCAACTTGGAAGTACTGTACAGACGGGAAGTAGTGGTCAAAAGGTGGCGGTAGAGCTCCGAGCACAGATAGAGATACAGATTGTTCTAAAAAGGTCTACGGGTGAAGAAATTATTCAAAATGACTCCTTACTACAATAGCCTATGTATTCTCTAGTAATTATACCAAAGTCTATATGCAAATTATTCAGAGTGGCTCTTTGCTATTCACTTTCATTGATCTCAAAGACCAGACTACTCCCGTTTTCCCATGAAAAGTTATTCAGAGTGACTTTTCATTATCCACATTGTTCTAAGTCTTTGCATAAGAAGGCAAAGGAAAGATTATGAAGCAGCAAAAGAGCATCTCAGAAAACCCCTTTTCCTATCCCAGTTCATGTTATACAAATAAAAGCAAGAGAAAAGTACAATATGGACTGTTTCTATTTCTATGGGTTGCGATGGGCTATGTGGTGAATGTGAATTACGGATAGAACACACAAACTGCAGCTCCTACGGAGGTCGTGCGCTACAAACACATAATACAATAAGTAGGAAATTAACAGCTCAATGCCTATAGCTACAAAGGTAAATGAGAGCACCTTTTAAAGTGATTTTACTGCTTGTTCTGTATACTTAAATTATTTGGTGTTCATAGTCTAGGAACACATTAACTTTAAAATGTGTTTCAATTTCCATTGTATTAACTGCTTGCCACCTGGCCACAATACATTTACTGTGGCAAAGCGGCACGGGCAGGCAAGATCACGCACACGTACCTCATCCTGCCTCTTCTGGGTAAGGGGTGTGCGGCGCGCTGCTCCCTCCACCCAGTCACCTTGAGCGGCTGGGTGATCATGTGATTGCTATGCGATCACATGATCACAATGTCATCAAAGCTGCAATGAATGAATTTCATTCATAAAATCTGTCATTCCTATAGTGATGCTGTGATTGGCCAACAGCTATCACATGGTACCTTGGTCAATCGCAGCACCCTGTACCAAGTGATAGCTGTGGGATAATCACATCACACAATAGTTAATCACAGCTGTTATGTCTGTACCTGGACACTGCGTATAAATATTAAATACGCCTTGTTTTTTCAGTGGAAAGATGTATCAATCAAATAACAATCTAATTAAGGAACTGTAGTATGTATAAGCATTATTTTTTTGGGGAAACACTGCAGTTATTTAGTATCCTGGCTTCACCATAGTTATGATTTGAACTGCCTTAGAGATTTCTAAGTAGTTATAGGAAAAATGGTCCCTTACCTCCTGGGCACTCGTTCCTATCTAGATCTGCGAGCTCCAAATACCTATGATCAGTTCCATGAGTATCTTTGAACATTTAATTTTTATTTGGGTAGGAGGGCTGCATAGCTTAGCTTCATGATTCAGAATAACTGGGAGTGTTGGCAGTTCCTACCCTCCTTTACACATTTCTGTTCTTCCTGTTGCATTCTATAAAGAATAAAATAAAAAACAAATCAGCAGGTAGAGTGGGAATCCCTCATAGTAGCCAATGGAATGTGTATAGACTCAGGAACCAAATAGAAGACTTCTCATATATAAAGGCTCTGAGGAATAATAATAATGTCAACTATTTTATTTCTTCATCATCTACCAAAACTGAAATCAAGTTTTTGCTATCATTGCTAACTTCTGTCCAAAAATCAAAATTTTCATTCATGTAAACATAGTTTTGATCTATACTCTAGATCCCTGATTGCCATTCATAGAGAATTAAATATTCATCTATCACTCGCAGTCCTATTTAGTTGAATGAATTGAAAATATTAACTCAGGTCCAACCCCTCTATACTTGTCATGGGCAATGTGATACATGTTTCATTAGAGAACTGTATTAAAGGCCTGCTGGACAGTATAAATATCCATCAACGAGGCTGACATCACCAAGTTGGTCAATGATTTCAGTTTGGCAAATAAGTAGGATCAAGTAACATGCTGTTTCATAAAGAACTATCACTCACTCTTAAAAAAACGTTTATAAAATCCATTTACTGCAAGGAATTCCATCTCTTTTTACTTTAAGCCCCAAGATCCATTTACTGTATGTGTGAGTAAGGAAATATACAAATATACACTTGTATATATACCTACAATAATAAACTGAAAAATATGGGTAGTGTTTTATTTGGAAAGATAAAAAAAGGAATTTAAGGCTAATGTTGGAGGGCGTATGAAGCACAGGATTAAATACTAAATAAACATAGCCCTAAGGGTCCATGCACTTTATCTTTAAGGCCATGAACCTGCCACTGGGTCAGAATCAAGAAGATGATTGCTATGGAGTATCATCTAACAACCACATGACACAGTACAAGCAAGTAACTCTCATCTGGAAACAGATTCTGTGAAGACAGACCAAGAAAGGCAATGGATGTTTTTTTGGCTACCAGCATTACGGTAAAATGTTCTCGCCAATTAAGCTAGCTCTAAAGATACATGGTTTTCATTAAAATTACCGATGGTGTAGTTGGAACATGTTTTGCACACTACTTTAGAACACAGTCCTAGACATGGTCATGCTGTTAGCAAAGTAAAAGAGCAGAGTGAGCAGCCAGAACAAAGACAGATATGAGATCAAGATGGAGGCAGAACTTTAAATGACTAGCATATCCCATCACTGACAGGCATTTTGAAGTCAATATAGCCAAAAATAATTTTTTTTTAAACAAGCCTATAGCACATTAATGCACACAAACTTGAGAAAAGCAGCCACACATAACTAAAACTCATGCAAAAAAAAGCTTGATTGAAGCAACCTCGGGAGTCAAAGATAAGTGTCTTTCATGGCTGATATTGGCTTCTGCAGTACATAATATTTTCATGCATGGGAAGATTGAGACTTCTTTACTTTGTCTTTGTAAAGATTGTCCAAATCTTACAATGGAGGATATGGGCAGGTTTCAATCACTCACATAAATAAATAGAGTGTGCAAGTGTACAAAATCTGCATACCTAATTCGACAATTATGGCAAATTATTTCTAGACAGTTTTTAGTACAGATGCTCTAAAAACATCTCCTGTAGATAATCCAGGTGTATCGATGATTTCTGTGCTGTAGGATCCTTTGAAGTAGTTGCTGGACAAGATGCACAGAAATAAAGAACACTTATTAAACACTCCTGAATGTCTTTTTAACTCAGAGTTTACCTTAAAAATCTACAATATAAGAAATCAAATATAAGGTTAAGTTTAGGATCATTTAAAATCAAAGGGAAAAAAGTGTGTTTTGAGACCTGCCTTTACACGCACATGAAGTTTAATGGCATCCCAGTCCTAATCCGTAGGGTTCAATATTGAGTTGACCTTTGAAGCTATAACAGCTTCAACTCTTGTGGGAAGGCTGTCCACAAGGTTTAGGAGTGTGTCTATGGGAATGTCGGACCATTCTTCCAGAAGCGCATTTGCGAGGTCAGGCACTGATGTTGGACAAGAAGGCCTGGCTCACAGTCTTCGCTCTAATTCATCACAAAGGTGTTCTATCAGGTTGAGGTCAGGACTCTGTGCAGGCCAGTCAAGTTTTTCCACCCCAAACTCGCTCATCCGTGTCTCTATCGACCTTGCTTTGTGCACTGGTCCAAATCATTTGGTGGAGGGGGGATTATGGTGTGGGGTTGTTTTTCAGGGGTTGGACTTGGCCCCTTTGTTCCAGTGAAGGGAACTCTTAAGGCGTCAGCATACCAAGACATTTTGGAAAATTTCATGGTCCCAAATTTGTGGGAACAGTCCCTGTTCCAACATGACTGCACACCAGTGCACAAAGCAAGGTCCATAAAGACATGGATGAGTGAGTTTGGGATGGAGGAAGCTAATTTATTAGGCCTGAGTTTGTGGGAGGAGTTTCTGTCTCTATATTTACTCCTCTCTTGGGTCCCTACCTTGTCATCATTCGTTTCTCTTTTCCCCTTCTTCCCTCCCTTTTTTTATACTTACCATTTTTTTCTCTCTCTCTTATTGGCATACTGACCATCCTGACCAGGGCACACTTTGGGTCGTTCCTTATTTTCTGTCGTATTTAGAGACTTCTAATATATATATATATATATATATATATATATATATATATATATATATATTAGTATTATCAACAATCACTTCTAAACTTGCAAGTGGTGTGGTATTCCAATCTGGAGAATTAATATAGGTGACAGCTTGTAGTATTGTATTACTTTACCGTAACCTTATTACCGACAAGGTAAATATATCAACATTATCAGCATAAAAGTTATGTATTCTGTTATTTAAAAGTTACACTCAATATTTTTTACTAGACAAAGCCTAAATCAGGTCAGACTTGTCATAGTTTGATAAATACTGTACCTATTCAAAAAGTAGGATGTAACTTGAATTACAGCAAAGCTAGAAACTTAAGATTTAATGAAGGGAAGAAGCACTATGCTTTAGACTGATCATGCACATAGAGATAGCTCATCGAGAGTTAGCAATATTTGAGACATCTGGCCACCTTTAAATTAATTATAGTGCATCAGGGGCCTACCCTAGTCTTCTCTGTGACTTGGCTGATGATTGATCGGAAAACTGATGGGTAAAATGCTAGTTCTCTTTTTTCCTATTGAAAGGTAAATTATATCTGTCTGCCCACATACAGATTTTCCAACAGGTTTGAAAATCTCTGTGTAAGAACAAGAGCTTTTGAGAGTTTTGTGTGCTCATTATCATACCCTATGGGAGCCCTACACAGTGCAATCATCAAAAGCAATGCTTGAGTGAGACATATGACTTGCAAAGGTCAGGCCATGTATGGTCATCTTTAGACTGGTGACAGATGTAGCCACAGTTGCATTAGATCTCTGCTACAGACAGCACATCAACGAAATATTACTGAGTGTCTCATGTTAAAATTAAGCTTGTTAAGGTATCTAATTACCTTTCTAGCATTTAATGTGCTTTTCTGGAAGGAAACTTAAAAGTATAGCATTTCCTTTACAAAAAAGTAAAGTGTGCTTCAGTTAAGAACAAAACTCAAAATTCTACATCTACAAGATGCTTCTATTTTCAGAGACTGAAAAACGTCTCTAAATTATATATGTATAATTATAGCAAGCCATTTTTAGTGCTTTAATTTATGAATTAAGAGCCTTGATTCTATGCACAGAAACATTATCTGGGCTTCTTTGTTCTTAGAAATGCCCTTTACCGGTTAATGGAATATGTATAAAATTAACAAAGTATGCTTACTTAACAACAGGCAATTCATAAATTCATTAGACAAGAAATAACAGTGCACTGCAATCTCTTTAATAGGTCTTCTTTAAAATGTCTAATTTACATTTCTGCCTTCCTCGGCTAAGAAATTACTTCATTAAAATTTTCCTTTCTAAATTAGAGAAATTTTAATGACTGGTTTTATTTATTGCTTCCATATGTAAGTAGTTATCTTTTCTGCAAATGGAAATTGAACAAAAAATTTGCCACAAATGGAGCCAAGCCGCTGAGTATATGTGCACTTTTAAGGATAAAGTACATGTGCCTGATTGAATTAAGTATAACCTCTGCATCTATTGAGCAGACATCTTCTAATGTAAGTCTTTTTTTTCTGGGGGGGATCTCATTAAAATTTATTTTGAATTGCAGAGAACACTTTATCATGGTTTTTATCCAATAACCTTGGCGAATATTAAACACCTGGTAAACCTTAGTACCCTGGAGAACCAGTGCTGCTGTGTTTGCCCTTTGACTTCTGGGAGTGCTGTTTGCCTGCTTGTGATCCACTGTGACTCAGACAAGCAGGCCACTCTGAAGAGAAACACCTGTCTATAGAGAATGACCTTAAAGTCATTGCAGAGATGAAAAAAGTCAGCTGCAACGAATGGGACCTTATGCAGGTGTTTCCTATTCATTGCTAAATGACTACACACAGTACAAGAGAAGACAGTGGGGAGATAATGTCCTAGTAATCGGGAGAGATGAAATATCCCAAAAGAGTCACTGCTCACCATCGTTTGCAGGAAACAAGGGAGAAAGCATTCGTTTAAAGTTTCCAGCCACCAAGTCACATTTATCAACATGTGGACTTCAGTTAAATGAACACTTCTGCTGATTTTTTATGTTGTGTCATTTTATTAACGATGTTATAAAATTCTTGCTGAGTGCAAGGCAAGCTATAATTTTGTTGAAAAGAGTCCAGTGGAAAAGAGGAAAGTAATTGGTTTCTTAATGAAATTACAGTGCTCGCTGTATATTTTATGTGGCATGCTTACAAAAAATGCAGTTTAAATTTGCCAGCTTTCATTTACATGTCTGACTGTTCAGGTTTGTCAACAGGACACCACAGTAATGCCCTGTACACACGATAGGATTTTCCGACAGAAAATGTGTGATAGGACCTTGTTGTCGGAAATTCCGACCGTGTGTGGGCTCCATCACACATTTTCCATCGGAATTTCCGACACACAAAGTTTGAGAGCTTGCTATAAAATTTACGGACAACAAAATCCGTTGTCGGAAATTCCGATCGTGTGTACACAAATCCGACGCACAAAGTGCCATGCATGCTCAGAATAAATTAAGAAACGAAAGCTATTGCCTACTGCCCCGTTTATAGTCCCGACATACGCGTTTTACGTCACCGCGTTCAGAATGATCAGATTTTCTGACAACTTTGTGTGACCGTGTGTATACAAGAGAAGTTTGAGCCAACATCCGTCGGAAAAAATCCATGGATTTTGTTGTCAGAATGTCCGATCAATGTCCGACCGTGTGTACAGGGCATAATAGTGCAGAGTTTTTAAAAATTGTTATATTAATGAATAATTTCACCCAACTCTGTGAATTGATAAGTGAAAGTACAGATAGCAGTTTTAATTTCATGTTATTTGAAGAATACTGAACCACTAGTGTATTTTCCACAATATCCTACTGACCACTGCCATGCTATGTTCTATTGATTCATGCAAAACACATAGGGGTACAGTCCTGTCTTCTTAATTCCCTCTAGAATGAACAGAGACAGTAAATGTGTCAAAATGAGAAAACACACGAGGGTCTATAAAAAAAAAAAAAAACAACAACAAAAAAAAAGACTTCTGTGTAATTGTCTGCTGAAATACCTAAATAAGGAAAATACATTTTTATGGCATTGATCATTAGACAGCTGATAATCATAGAAAATAAACAAATTAGACAAATCACTGGGATTATTCATGAAGGCTTTGTGCATATTATTATTATTATTATATAGCGCCAACAATTTGTGCAAGCATTACAACATGGGGCAGACAGTCACAATACAATTTAATACAGGAGGAACCAAGGGGCCCTGCTTGTTAGAGCTTATCATCTAGGAGGGAGGGTCATGTGATGCAAAAGTTAAAGCGGAGTTCCACCCAAAAGTGGAACTTCCGTTCATCTGATTCCTCCCCCCCTCCGATGTCCCAATTGGCACCTTTCGGGGGGGGGGGGGGTCAGATACCTGTCTACTACAGGTATTTGCACCCACTTCCTGGAATAGATTCCCGCGGGAGTCACGCCCCTTCCCGCACCCCCCCCCGCTGTCTCCTGGGAAACACACAGGTCCCAGGAAATAGCGGGGACCACTTAGGACGCACAGTGCGACACGCTCATGCGCAATAGGGAACCAGGAAGTGAACCCTCAACACTTCACTTACTGATTCCCTCATAGAGAATGGCGGCGGCAGCAGCCGAGAGCCGAGCAATTGATCGGCTTTGGCTGCCATCATCGCTGTACTCCACGACAGGTAAGTGTCCATTTATTAAAAGTCAGCAGCTGCAGTATTTGTAGCTGCTGCCTTTAATATTTTTTTTTTTTTAAGGTGGACTCCCTCTTTAATAGCTGTGGAGGATGAACTGACTGAGAAAATAAAGTACAGTTGTTAGGTGGGGGCAGAATAGGCTTCTCTGAAGAGAAGGGTTTTCAGGTCCAAAAGCAAACATAGCAGGAGATAAGAAAATATATGTGAAGCGCTACCTCCATACAAAACTAAAGAAATACTAAGTAATATGAACACAAACTAAGAAATTAAAAGGAGTGTAAAATATAGCACAAATAATATTGCATAAACCACAATAATAAAATAATATGTGCAACCAGTGACCTATAGTGAAAACAATAAGTATAACACATACATAATCACAAATGATTAAATAACACCAAGTGGACCCTCCAATAGTCACACTATGCGCTCACCTCCCAGAAAGGCCCCCAATTAGGCCAAGTAGCACTTTTCCCTTTGGGGTCTCAATCCAGTGTCTTTTAAGCTCCCAACAGAGGACTCCTGCAAGCATGGTCTCTCATAGATGATGGCAACATATGGGTAAAAAAGGAGCTAGAATAGTGTAATACTGTAAAATGAAATTAATTTAAAACACAAGCAAGCTATACAACTCACATTTAGTAATGCACTAGCCCTGGTGCATACAGGTGATGAACTTGAACATATACAGATCCATCCCTGGGGTCACAAAATCGTCTGCAAGTCTTCGGCCCTGCTGCCCTCATGGGTGATCGTGTACTTCCTACAATGACGCAATGACGTCGCAATGAGCCGCAGGGAGTGGAGCAGTGCCCTCTGTGGATGGTATACAATTTACTGGTTCCGTCCAAGTTATCAGGAATCAAAGGAAATACTGCTGGGGATCTACAAAGCATACACCCTGGTGGACTGGCGCTCTAGAACACAACAGACATACGCATTACCTCTGCAGGGGTGATGGGATGCGGTGAGTGGGGACCCTTGAGGGGGAGCACTTAAGTCACCCGTATATCTCTGCAAGCACTTAAGTCACTTATGACGATCTCTGCCATCTCCACTACATTATCTGATCAATATTTCCATGTGGACTGTTTTTCATCTTATAAACTTTTTACCTATATATATAATCGTAAATACATGGCGCTTCGGGTTCTGGGCACTATCTAATTATTTTTATTTTTATTTTATTTTTTTCATTTTGGTTTTTGATTTTTATTCTTACTGGATGCAACACTTGTGGACACTTATATGTTTATATTTAAATGTGCAACAGCACAGCATATGCACCTCCCATTTTTTAACTGTTAAGATATATAGGTTTTGTATTTTTCTTTGGTGATATATATGCACATAGCAACATGTATTCTTAAGGGTACTCTTGTGATACCACATTAGGGATGACTTCTTATCCACGTACTTGGATGCACATAGCACACATACTTTTAGGGTAGACCTTGTGTCTTTGCACATTAAGATCAAATAAATTAAAATATACTTTCTATTTTTATTATTCACAAGACCTTCTAGGTTTGTTGCTTATCACCATTTATATTACCTTTTTTTCACATTAGGCACTGGGTACAGAATATCAGGCTGGTGGTTATAGTTATGTAGGGCTAGTCCCTAGCACACGCTCAATATAAGCCCCTCTTCCTTTCTATACTGATAGTGCCCTTAGTATATAGGTAAGCACCACAACCCCATTTCCTTTTAATCTTGATATGTGTTATACTTATTGTTTCCACTAGAGGTCACAGGTTGCACATATTTTATTTTTGTGGTTTATACAATATTATTTGTGCTACATTTTACACTCCTATACATTTTTTAGTTTGTGTTCATATTACTTAGTATTTCTTTAGTTTTGTAGGGAGGTATCTCTTCGCATATATTTTCTTTTCACTTGGGTCTGCTAATAACAGTTGGTGTTAAGCAGCAACCTCCTATATTTAAATATACAGCACTTATTTTTATTTGAATAGTAGTGCTAAAGTACACTTTCTTTACACTTTCTATAGTAGGAGATAACCAGACAGATTGGGGTAGGGAGTTCCATAGGATGAGAGAGACTCAGAAAAATTCCTGGAGGCAAACATGGGAAGAAGTGACAAGAGAGCTAGAGAGCAGGAGGTCTTGGGAGAAATGAAGAGAACGATTAGGTTGGTATTTTGAAACTAGGTTAGTGATGTAGCTAGGGGGCAAGTTGTGGATGGCTTTGTAAGTTGTTGTTAGTATTTTGAATTTAGTTCAGTGGGTGAGTATCAGAGAAGAGTAGAGAGAAGAGTATGAATGGTTGGTAAGGTGGAAGAGCCTGGCAGCAGCATTCATGATGGACTTAAGAGGGATAAACTATGTAAGGGTAATCCAATGAAGAGGGATTTGCAGTAGTGGAGGGGGGAGATGACCATGGAGTGAACCAGGAGCTTTGTGGTTTTATTGGTAAGGAAGAGGTGTATTTTGGAAATGTTGTGTGGGTTGAGACGGCAAGATTTGGACAGTGATTGGATGTGGAGCCAAAAGGATAGTTCAGAGTCCAGGATTATCCAAAAAACTGCATACAAAGAAAGCACCGCTCTGACTGTGAAGCCTCAGGCAGAGTAATTGAAAACAAAACATCTACTCTAGGTGCTCTGGCTTAGGATGTCTCCTTTCATCCAACAATAATACTTCAAACATGAAAACAAAATGTCAGCAACTCTGGAAATTCTTCTGTAAACTTTATTGCAACATGACCAATAAAAAACTGATGGTTGACGTGTTTTAGCACAAGCCTTGTTCACAGCACAGTTACCATAGATAAACACAACATATACGGTAAATACAAAAAAAGATAAAAAGATAATATAAGTCACTCTCACTAATTGAATGGTGTCAGTATTTAAGATGGTAACTTACAAAACTTGTCATGACCTAAATCACTGGGAAGGAAACATGGATCTATATGAAAAACAAGATAATTTACAATAAATATAGTATAAGAATCAAGAAGTATATCACAGAATATCACAAAACCTAATGGAGAAAAAGATCGTCATACCGTCATAGAACGTCATAACGGATATTAATTCCTGAAGGTAGTCTGGTCTGTAGGCTAAAGATCCACCAGTCCTCTCTTTCGAGAAGCCTGAGGTGTAGATCCCCCCCCCCCCCCCCCCGAAGTAAGTTTTTAACCCTTTCCAGACCATAGAAGGAGAAAGCAGACATATTCCCTGCATGAAGATGTTTAAAGTGTTTGGATACATTGGATAATCTCTTGTCTGAGGGATAAGATGCCCCATGATAGTGTTCACTTATCCATGTCCTCAAAGGTCTTGTAGTGCACCCTACATATTGTAAATTACAGAGGGTGCACTTCACTAAATAGACCACATTGCTGGTTCCACAGTTAATGTAATCACAAACTGTGAACTCCTTACCAGTGGAGCACAACCTAACTACTTTAGGTTTTTTGGAATGTTTCTGATAGAAACGACAATTACTGATACCACAGGCATAAGAGCCTGTGGTATGCAACCATGTGCTTCCAGAAACTTTTGATTGGTACAAACTGAGGGAGATAATACCACCTAGAGTATAAGCCTCTATAACAGATGCTAAATCTCTATCAGTTGACAGGATAGGTACATTTTTCAAAATTATATTTTTAATTAAATTGAATTCTTGTGAATTCTTGTGAATATGTTGTTACAAAAGTAATGGGATTGACCTCCCCAACTATGTTCTTCTTACGTTGGGGATTTTTGAGAAGGGTAGATCTATCCCTGTCCTTGGCCACATACATGGCCCAATTAATATCCCTTTGTTTGTACTGACATGCCAAGATCCTAGAGGACACTACTTTGCACTCCTCAGAAAACATTTCTGTTGTAAAGCAATTACGCCTAGCCCTAATGCACTCACCCACTGGGACTGACCATATTGTGTGTGCCGGATGACAACTAGTAGCTAATAACGGGGAATTGGTAGGACACTCTTTATGGTAATTTCAAGTATGGACAGTCCCATCAGAACTGGAACCCTCCAGAGTTATATCCAAAAAATGTATAATTTTATGGTGATTGTCAAAACTAAATTCTAAATTGAGGAGATTGTTATTAACATAAGTGACAAAAGGCAAAATATCTGCAGGGGCTCCAACCCATATTAAAGTAGGTCGTCTATATAACGACCATACCATTTGATGTGGCCCATAGGTTTGCCAATGAAGGTGAAAATTTTGCCCTCATAGAGGCACCTCTACACTGAAGGTAGTACACATTGTCAAAAGTAAAGTAATGTGCATGGGGATGTCATCCCCACCTACTGAATAACCATCTACAAGTGCCTTAATGGCAGAAGAGCAAGTAGCATGGGAATACCACTTCAACTTTTGATACACACTATGAATTTTACTCAATGTGATGTAATATCTTGGTATTGTGTAATCATTATTGAATGTCTTGTTTTTATATACAATATTTTCATGACTTTTAACAAATATATTCTATAATAATATTTTTGAATCAAATTGCCCTAAAAATCCCAGTAACGAGGTAAATACTGTAACTAGCACATCAAGGGATGATGACAATAACACATATAGCCATATGAATCTTCTCCTCATATCTCCAGAAGTTAGGGGAAACAGAAGGGTGAGGGAGGTAATATGTGAGTGCTATTTACTGTATATGAAGAGGCATGCCCCAGTGTCCTGGAGGCTTTATGAGTATGTGGATTTAGAATTAGCAGGAGGTGGTGAATGCAGTAATTAGGAGAGGACAGACGTGAGGGTGATATATATATGCTGTAGGTTGGAGAAGAATGGTGAAGGAAAGAGAGTTTAAGGAGAGAGGACACAACTGTCAGATGGAGTAATAGAGAGCGCAAGTTACAGAGTGAGTGGAGAGCTAAAGGGGTAAACAAGGTCACCTGAGGTCTGTTTGGTGTCTTTTAAAGTATTTTCCAGTGTACTTTCACTTCATCCAATCAGAGCCTGTAGTGCTCCCACTTAGAAGGTAACTCCACTTTCGTGGGGAAAAAAAATAGCAAATAAAGAAACAATAATATAGCGTGTACAATTGCGTCACAAGTCATATTGTGATTGAATGTTATTAAAAATGACCTTTCCTTTTCAATCTTCAGCCACTGTAATTTTCTATAAATGCAATGCAATATGGCTACATGGAGTTGTTTTGTACACAGAATGTGTACTGACCACTCCCCAGAAACATCATTTCCTGCTTGTCTGATTGGCTCACCAATTTTCCCAGAAGTCTGCACTAAGATACAAGTCAGATTTTAGGCATCCCCTGCAACAAAAAATGTCATTTTTGGAGAGATATTTCCAATAGGAGTACGTCTAAAGGGATGCAGGCCCAGCAGCTTTCCTCATTAGTGCTCTTCAGCTGCCACAGCTGACTGATAATTATGAAATCACTCCCATTAAACCTACTCAGCACATAGGCACAGACAAACACACATGGATTTATTCAGGAAATACAAAAGGAAGGATTCTGCAGCAAAGGTTGTTATAATCCTTGCAGTGTACATAGATCACCCGGGGGGAATGTTTTTTTCTCAACAAAAGTGGAGATACGCTTTGACTAAATAACTCCCACTTATAGAAAGAACCGCAGCAGTGAATTTGCCCCCCTGCAAATGTGTTACCTCCATAAAGGTGGTTTAGTTTTATACTATTAGGGGTAGGGGTGGTTGCTTGCCAATGAACTAATCAGGAGATTAATAAAGGATGCCTGGCTAGCAGAACAAAATTTTCACTTCAGAATCAGGCTTGCAAGAGGGCAGAGTTGTAAATATAAGATCAGGACATAATTTAGGTAAGACACTAAACGAGAAAATAAGCATTACAATGTGGACAGGACTACAGATGGTTAAGCAGCAAAAACATACCATAGAATCACACAAACACAAGGAAAGCAATCAGTTTTCAGTTTTTATTTATGGCTGGACAGGGCAGCCATCAGAAATTGTGGGGCCCCTTATACAGC
Source organism: Aquarana catesbeiana (assembly GCF_042186555.1). Classification (NCBI taxonomy): domain Eukaryota; kingdom Metazoa; phylum Chordata; class Amphibia; order Anura; family Ranidae; genus Aquarana; species Aquarana catesbeiana. Next base: position 297,633,411 of record NC_133325.1, read on the forward strand.
TTTAGGCCTGCCCCCCCTAGCCTGACCACCAACATTCCCCAGGGTCCCACCCACTGGCCGTCCCACCAAGTCCTTCAGTGCCTCAGCCCCCTCACACCTGTATGCTCTCAGCCCCCTCACACCTGTATGCTCTCAGCCCCCTCACACCTGTACGCTCTAGGCCCCCTCACATCTGTACGCTCTCAGCCCCCTTACACCTGTATGCTCTCGGCCCCCCTCACACCTGTATGCTCTCGGCCCCCCTCACATCTGTATGCTCTCGGCCCCCCTCACACCTGTATGCTCTCAGCCCCCCTCACACCTGTATGCTCTCGGCCCCCCTAGCACCTGTACGCTCTTGGCCCCCCTCACACCTGTACACTCTTGCCCCCCCTCACACCTGTACGCTCTCAGCCCCCTCACACCTGTATGCTCTCAGCCCCCCTCACACCTGTATGCTCCCAGTACCACTCACATGTATATATGACATGCACGTACACACACACAGGCATGTATACACACACATGACATGTACACACACAGAGACATGTACACATAGAGGCATGTACACAAACAGGCATGTATACACACAGGCATGTATACACACAGAGACATGTACACACTCACAGGCATGTACACACACAGACATGTACACACACACACAAGACATGTACACACAGAGACATGTACACACATAAGACATGTACACACTCATAGGCATGTACACACTCACACGCATGTACACACACAGGCATGTGGCATGTACACACACAGACACATGTACACACACATAGACATGTACACACAGAGACATGTACACACACAGGCATGTACACAGTCACACACACACAGACCCCCCTGCATAACAGCCCTTACTTTTAAGGTGATCCTAGTCCCGGCTCTTGTTTCCACATGCAGAGGGGTGCACATGCAGGAAATGGCCAGAGGTGGCAGCAAAGAGCCCGATGTCAGCTCAATGACAGAGCAGCAGCCTGCCGACTCAAACACATACAGAAGCATCCACGGAGCTCCTCTGCACCCGCCCCTGCCTTCTCACATCCCTGCCAGTCGGCTGGGCCTGTCCAGATGCTGGGGCCCGTTACAAGTATATGGGCTGTACCCCCCTGATGGCAGCTCTGTGGCTGGATGTGGAGCAGCAGGAACATACCAGTGGAGGGACAGAGAAGAGCTCTTCAGATGAGACATTCAGGTTAAGCAGAGCCTGAATGAATGGTGAATTGTGAATGGTGAATGGTGAATCAATGCATTTTTATAGCATTGATCACTGTATTAATGCCAATGGTCCCAAAAATGTGTCAAAATTGTCCTATGTGTCCGTCATAATGTTGCAGTTACGATAAAAATTGCAGATCACCGCCATTACTAGTAAAAAAAAATAATACTAAAAATGCTATAAATCTATCCCCTATTTTGTAGACACTATAACTTTTGTGCAAACCAATCAATATACGCTTATTGCAACTTTTTTTAACCAAAAATATATAGAAGAATACATATCGGCCTAAACTGAAAAAAAAAAATTGCTTTTTTAAAAAAAAATGGGGATCTTTATTATAGCAAAAAGTACAAAATAATATGTTTTTTTCAAAATTGTCGCTCTTTTTTTGTTTATAGCGCAAAAAATAAAAACCACAGAGGCGATCAAATACCACCAAAAGAAAACTCTATTGGTGGGAAAAAAAGGACGTCAATTTTGTTTGGGTACAGCGTCACATGACCGCGCAATTGGCAGTTAAAGTGACACAGTGCCGAATCGCAAAAAGTGCTCTGGTCAGTATGGGGGTAAATTCTTCCGGAGCGGAAGTGGTTAATACTTTTCACAAAGATCTCAGTCCCCTGACTTTATCTGCTTTTCTCATTAGAAGCACCGAGCCACCTTTATTCAGGCTTTTTCTAGGTTCATCATCTACATCCTGGATTAAACCTGACCATAGATGGTTTGAATCTTGGCTGGTTCAGTAGGGACTGGCCGAGATTCGAACCATCTATGGGCAGGCTGATTGTTCCAAAGTCGTTCCCTGGTCCCTGGTGTCCTGCAAATAGGACACCAGGCCCTCGACATGGGGTCTAAGGAAGTCATAAATGAGTGCATACGCATTCTCAGTGAGACAGCCATTTCCCGAGACTATGGGGCGCCCTGGTGGATTAGTGGTATTCTTGTGAATTTTCGGGAGAGCATATAGAGTCAGAGTCTTGGGAGCTGGAACATCCAGAAATTCATGTGTTTTTATGATTATCAGCTCCTGATAGTAGGCAGAGCCAAGAAGTTGTCTATATTTAATTATAGTATGGTTCACATGACTTTCTGGTATTTTTCTATACCAATCAGAGTTCTGCAAAAGCTTCATAACCATTGATTCGTACTGGGAGTTTTCCATTACAACCAGGTTTCCCAGGGTTTTATAATAACCCATGTTTCTTGTTGTAGAGAGCGAAGTGCTTCTTTTTGAGCTAACGTTAGGTTGGATTGAGTCAATCCCTTCCACTTGGTCTTACGTATTTCCTTGGTCACTTGTTGGGTGAAAGCCCACACATTGGGGTTGCCCTGCAGGGCAGGAAAAGTAGTTGATTTGGGTTTGTAATCTTTGGGTGTGGAAAGTATGGGGGGAGGATCTGACAAAGACGGCACCGGTGCCGATTGACCTGATTGCAGAATATCAGCCTCCGCCAGGTTCATTTCATCAATGTGTCCCTCATCCCATAATTCCATCAATTCTTCCATAGCTCTTATTTTGTTAATATTCATTTCCTTCCACAAGGGGTTAGTGGGCTGCTGGATCTGAGTCACTGGCTGTGACTTGTCGTACGAAACTGGGAACATCAATCTGCGTGAAAATAAATTGAGATCCTTGATCAATTCGAAGAGATCAACCGTTTGTGTGGGACAAAATGTTAGGCCAAGTTGTAAAAATGAAATTTGGGCTTCTGTAAGAACAATTGACAACAGGTTGATTACCTCGAATTGATTTTGGGTTGTTTTAGATGTGATGAATCCACACTTCCTATCTTTTTCGGGTCGTGTACTGGTCGAGTTAAAATTGGTGCCATGCGAAAAACTGATTCAGTGGTTGTCTCACTAGTACCGCCCACCTGAATGGGCGAAGCCTGAGACATCACTGAATAGGTTGTGCCCGTGTAAATTTGACAGCTGCTGCTCTAGTGTTCATGGGTGTACGATTTGCGCTGGGAAAGAATTTAGATTTTCCCAATTGTGCACTTACATTACCCTTGGGGCGTTTGTGCGGTTGTTGCTTCTTGGGAATCGTGGAGTGATCCGGTGCCTGTGAGAAGGAAACAGAGGATAGTGATGAAGCATCAGAGTCATTTGGTTCAGAAGTTTGTTCAATTTGAGCCCGCATTCTGGTACTATGTCTTCTGTTCCTAGAGGGTGCCCAATTATAGGCCTGGCTATTATCATAAGAGAGTTTATCCCTCATGAATTTCTTTTCTTGGGTTTTCAATATTTCAGTCATGTATGATTCAAGACCCGCCTTGAGCGTGCTCTCATGAGTCGGAAAGAGGGCGTCCAAGGTGATGGATTTGTTGTCCTCATATGGTTTCTCTATCTCTTTGTCCAAAAGTGTTAATTCATTAGTATAGTGATAACATAACAACTCCATCATTTTGACAGAGCACTGCTGCAAATTTTGTTCACGATTGTAGCTTGAACTCAGGTTCCAGTTTATTGATGGTAGGGAAAATCTGTATTCTCAGGCCCCAAGGGGACATTTGATCATCTATGTATTTGGTAAAATACCATTTATTCCAGTAGATTCTGGACTTCCTTTCCAGCATCCTTTGGAGTCTGAGAAGGAAACGATCCATGTAAAGGCCTCCCTCAGTGGCATTTTGGGACCTATGGATAGTGTCCATTAGGCCTTCAAAAGCATCGCCACAGTAATTGGCCATGACACACAAACAACAAAAAAAAAAAAAAAGGGGAAGAGAAAGCTGCACTGATAGCGGAAACAATGAGTTTAACAATGCAATTAAAATAAAGCAGAATTTGATTGATACTCCATCTACAGAGTGATGGGTGGGTAACACCCTGGATAAACAATAATAAAGGACAAGATGGAGAAATCAAAAGGAAAAACACCACATCCCAAATATGAGAAATTTCAAAAATGAAAAGCAGGGCAAAGAGGTGACAAGCCTCGGGACTTTAACGGTGTTGGGTGTAGAGATCAAAACTCAGGTAGCATTAAAATTTAGATTTTTTATTTAATAAAGAAATAAAAACATGAGAAGGAAAAATACATCCGTATCAAAAGGTACATTGAATTAATGAAGCATATACAAGCAAAGCACTACCACTCTCGACATGTTTCACTAGATAGAGTTTCTTCAGGAGATTGATGGTGTGACTCTTTATTATACTAAGAATAAAGAACAGTTTGAGTAAATGTCTCATGAACGTATTGAGAAACAATACATAAAAATGACTAAACATGCAAATTGGCATAGGATTGAAAGGTTTAAAGGAAAAAATTACCTTGATTTATAATGAGGTAGAATCAATAGGGGTTAGACTAAATTTTGCAATCACTCCTGCATTGCCCCAGATTTCATTAGACTTACTATATATTTCAACATCATTTGTAGGTCCATCTTGCTATTGGTGTCCGGTGTTTCTTAAAACCTGTTTTTGGGATGTCGAGTACCAAGGTGAAAACATTCAGTTATTTATGTCAGCAAGACCAGTTTAACCCCTTTTGATTCTACCTCATTATAAATCAAGGTAATTTTTTCCTTTAAACCTTTGTTGGTTAGCAGGTATCCTGTCTACACCTACTGCACTGGCTACTACAAATCCGTGCCCTATATAGCCTATTTCATATATTTCCTATATATTTCTTTTTAGAAATATTACCCCCTTAGCCCTTCTCTGCAAGCAGCCAAGGTGTTTAAGCTGGATGGATGGGATATACGCATTAACTAATTTTATTGCTCTCAGCCTGCCCCATGACCTGCACGGGTGGATGCTAGTTTTTTATGCCGGTGAATTTTATACTTACTTTTTTTAAATTGTCATAGAGCCCATGTGTTGTGGCTATGCTATTTGTTATATCCCAATAAATTTTACAATACTACACTATCTGAGCCTTTTCTCCATTTTTACCCACTCCCCTCCGGGTTGAGTGGGTCTGTCACCCCCCCGCAGGAGGAAGTATTGGTTCGTTCCAGGCTGTAGACGGAAGATACACAGGAGGACTCGGAGCCATCCACAGTCCCTGCAGAGGGCTAAGTCTGCCTGCCAGTACGACCTTGCCCGAAGGGAGGTCCATCAGTTCGGGTAAGAGTCCATCTGATACTTCCTTGGAGTACGGGGAAACTCTCATATAGACATCTTCTTCCTCTTCATGCACCTTGTGGGCTGTGTGATCTGACTGACCGTGGAATTTTCGGTTGTCCCCTGGAAGTGGTGCATTGTTTATGGAACTTTCCTCTCTCTTCCTTCTGATACTCTATTATGGACTAATTTTTTTCCTCTCACTGCTGAGGTGGTTTATTCTTCACAGGACTGTTCAGGGGCTACCCTGCAATGAATGTGGGACCATTTAAACTGCTTGTTTGTTAATGTTTGGTCACTCTCTAGTATACCTTGCACTTTATACAAACTGCTCTATATATTTATGTATGCTAACACTATAGCACATTTTGCACTTTATTATTATTCTCAGCTGTTTTGGTCAATGGTTATTTCAATATATGATTGACATTAATGAGGATTGCTTTAAATGCGATTTGTTTTTTGCACATATACTATTCTTAGCGCACGTTTTTGTTTATTTGATTATTATTATTATTATACAGGATTTATATAGCGCCGACAGTTTACGCAGCACTTTACAACATTAGGGCAGACAGTACAAGTACAATACAATTCAATACAGGAGGAATCAGAGGGCCCTGCTCATTAGAGCTTACAATCTAGGAGGGAGGGTCAAGTGAAAAAAAGGGTAATAGCTGTGGGGGATGAGCTAATGGAGAAAATAGTGCGGTTGTTAGATGGAGGCAGGATAGGCTTCTCTGAAGAGGAAAGTTTTCAGGGATCGCCTAAAAGTGGATAAAGTTGGAGACAGTCTGACAGATTGGGTAGGGAATTCCAGAGGATGGGCGAGGCTCGGGAGAAGTCCTGGAGGCGGATATGGGAGGAAGTGATGAGGGAGCTAGAGAGCAGGAGGTTTTGGGAGGAACGGAGATGGCGATTAGGTTGGTATTTTGAGACTAGGTTAGTGATGTAGCTGGGGGCAGAGTTGTGGATGGCTTTGTAACCTATTGTTAGTATTTTGAATTTAATTCGTTGGGCGAGTGGTAGCCAATGGAGGGATTGGCAGAGAGGGGTAGCAGACACTGAGCGGTTTGTAAGGTGGATGAGTCTGGCAGCAGCATTCATGATGGACTGAAGGGGGGATAGTCTGTTTAAAGGTAAGCCAATGAGGAGTGAGTTGCAGTAGTCAAGGCGAGAGATAACCAGGGAGTGAATCAGGAGCTTTGTGGTTTCATTGGTTAGAAAGGGACGTAGTTTAGAGATGTTGCGGAGGTTGAGGCGGCAAGCTTTGGAAAGTGATTGGATGTGGGGCTGAAAGGAGAGTTCAGAATCCAGGATAACACCTAGTACCCTGACATGTGGGGACGGGTGGATGGTTTTGCCATTGCTCTTGACAGAGAAGTTGGGGGAAGAGGAACGCGGGGGAGGAAATATTATAAGCTCAGTTTTGGACAAGTTGAGTTTGAGGAAGTGGTGTGACATCCATACAGATATGTCAGTTAGTAAGTTAGTGATGCGTGAGGAGACTGATGGAGTGAGTTGAGGGGTGGAGAGATAGATTTGTGTGTCATCAGCATAGAAATGATATTGAAAGCCGTGAGAGGCTATCAGCTGACCCAGGGAAGAGGTGTAGATTGAAAATAAAAGAGGTCCAAGAACAGAACCTTGGGGGACCCCGACAGAGAAGGGAAGAGGAGTGAAGGAATTAGAATTGTAAGTGACACTGAAGGTGCCTTGGGATAGGTAGGATGAGAGCCACTGAAGAGCACAGTCACGGAGACCGAGGGAGTAAAGTTTTTTGAGGAGGAGGGGGTGGTCAACCGTGTCAAAGGCAGCTGAAAGATCCAGAAGTAGGAGTACAGAATAGTGTCCATTGGTTTTTGCAGTTAGTAGGTCATTTGTGAGTTTTAAAAGAGCAGTTTCTGTGGAGTGTTGAGGGCTAAATCCAGATTGAAGGGGATCAAGAAGGTTGTTTTTAATGAGGTGGTCACTCAGTTGGTTGTAAATCAGGCGTTCAAGGAGTTTAGAGGAAAAGGGGAGCAAGGAGATTGGGCGTAGGTTGTTAAGATTGGTACGGTCCAAGGACGGCTTTTTGAGTATGGGGGTGACCAGTGCATGTTTTAGAGCATCGGGGAAGATGCCAGAGGTGAGGGAGAGATTGAAGATGTGGGTTAGAGAGTGTAGGATGGGGTCAGAGGGTGACCGTAGAATTTGAGAGGGAATAGGGTCCAGGGTACAGGTGGTTAGGTGGGCGATAGAAAGGAGTTTAGCAACTTCATCTGTAGTAGTAGATTTGAATAGAGGGAGTGTCAGTTGTATCTGTTGACATGGGGTCTTAGCTGGGGGAGATACCTGTAGAATAGAGATTTCATCACGGATTGTATCAATCTTGTTTTTGAAGTGATTAGCGATTTCCTGGGCAGTGAGTAAGTCAGTGGGTGGAGGCGGTGGAGGACAAAGTAGAGAGTTGAAGGTAGAGAAGAGTTTACGGGGATTGGATGAGAAAGTGTTAATAAGAGTTGTAAAATAGGTTTGCTTGGCAGTGTGGAGGAAAGAATAGTATATTTGGAGGGCGGATTTGTATTCGTTGAAGTCTTTGAGAGACTTAGTCTTGTGCCACAGACGCTCAAGAGCGCGACTACGTTTTTTGAGAATTTTAGTGTCATCTGTTTGCCAGGGTTGTAGGGGTCGAGGCCTGATTCTGCGTGTAGTGAGGGGAGCGAGCTTATCCAGGGTGGAGGACAGAGATTTATTGTAGATGGACATGGCTTGGTTGGGGCAGGACAGGGGAGAGATTTTGTCATAGAGGTGGTCAGTAGCAGAATAGAGGAGACAGGAGTTGAAGTTGCGAAAGTTTCTACGGGTGATGGTTAGGCGATTGGAGGGAAAGGTGGTGGAAGACAGGGGGAGAGAGAAACTAATAAGGTGGTGGTCCGAGAGAGGAAAAGGATTGTTTGAGAAGTTGCATGGAGTGCATAGGTAGGAGAATACAAGGTCAAGGGTGTTGCCATCAGAGTGAGTAGAAGCCTGTACCCATTGCTTCAGGTCAAATGAAGAGGTTAGACTAAGAAGTTTAGAAGTAGCAGGAGTGTTTGTATTAGCAGGGATGTTGAAATCACCGAGAAGGATTGTGGGAATATCCGAAGAGAGAAAGTAGGGTAGTCACAGCAATTCTTAGGGAAGTAGGAGAGAATAGACGTATACAGTGGGCTTCAAATGATGAGAGGGAAAAAGAGGGAGGAGAGTGAATAACCTGGAAGGTGCTCTGGGGGGATAGGAGGAATCCCACTCCACCTCCCTTGCGTCCATTAGGCCTAGGGGAGTGAGTCCAGTGAAGGCCACCCTGGGAGAGGGAAGCAGGAGAAGGGGTGTCATATTCGTGGAGCCAGGTTTCGGTGAGAGCAAGTAGATTAAAGGAATTAGTGACAAAGAGGTCATGAACAGCAGTGAGTTTGTTGCAGACAGAGCGGGCGTTTCAGAGGGCACAGGAGAGAGGGAGGCTGGCGTTGGGAAGAAGAGGAATGGAGACTAAATTGTGTAGATTGCGACAATTTGGGCCCAATTTGGACATTTTCACTTAGGGGTGTACTCACTTTTGTTGCCAGCGGTTTAGACATTATTTTCTGTGTGTTGAGTTATTTTGAGGGGACAGCAAATTTACACTTTTATGCAATCTGTACACTCGTTACTTTACATTGTAGCAAAGTGTAATTTCTTCAGTGTTGTCACATGAAAAGATATAATACAATATTTTCAAAAATGTGAGGGGTGTACTCACTTTTGTGAGATATTGTAAATACTAGCTGCAGAATCCTTGCAGAACTACAGAACTACATAAATTTCAGATCAATATTTTTTACGCTGTCCAGTACATGAAATCCTGTCTCCTTAAGCTAAAGGCCAAATCAGTATTCTTATTTTTGCAACCAATTTCATACAACTGGAAACTTGAATAAGAAACAAGAAAAAAAGGATAAAATGTTAAGGGGAAAATAGGATAATTGCCATACACAGTGGCACTAAGAATGACTTCCGTCTTTAGGCTAACGCTTAAGCTTGTGTTAAAAAAAAAAACATCTGAAAACAATCATATACATATATTATATTACCATAGTTACTCAGGTTTTTCCCTTCATATAATGATATATTGTTTCACTGTACTTTGGATTTAAGCATTATCAAGCAACACTGTTTCCAGATTACTGGGATAGATGGAACTGAACGCAATTTTTTTTTATTATATTTAAGAAACTTCCACACTTCTAGTTGAACAGTAGGACAACTGAAATACAATTGCCTTCACCCTTCTAGAAGCAAATGGAAGTGATCACTTTACATCAGGCAGTAGGTATGATGTCTGCCAGGGCTCATAAAAATGTTCTATTGTTGATGTGCCTCAGTCAGGGACACTTAGCAGTAAGAATGTCAAATTGTCAAGTGCTTTTAAAACTGTAAGGCAAGAGACATATAGTACCAATTTCACAAGAAGCCAGAGGGATGGAGTCCCCAAATGTCCTTTCTTAATAGAGTAACTTATTGTGATAGGCGGCACTGGCTAGAACCACTGGAAAAACATTGAGGGCATTTTTAAGTCTCATTCTCTAGAGGTGTCTGAGCTATGAGTTATATAATTGTTTATTGAATTATAATGTTAAACTCTGTTAAAACTTTTATCAATGTTAAAGAACAATTGAAATTTGAGTGGCACTAGGTCAGGTCCAATTTAATACATTTTATTTGAATGATTTAGAAATAATAGTGACCCAAAAATATTACACACGCAAGAATGTATTGAGAATGTATTGAAAATATTAGCCGAACAAGACTGGATACTAACAGGTTTTCTTTTAAGAGTTAATAAAAATGGGGTAAGTGGCGCTCCCTAACTAAGGGGGTGAAACTCTCTAATTAACCACCAACAGTGCTGACATAAGCAAAAAAATAAAAAGTAGTAATAAAACCACTAATAGTAGCCCCTTATGGTATGTGATTATATCCAATCAAATCAGTTATAATATTAGTGACTGGTCAGGTCAGTCAATAACACTGTAGGTGACATAAAAAATTATAGGACAATGTAATATGAATCAGTGATGTGTCAACTAGTGAAAATAATGGTGTGTTCAAAATTGCACCAATCATATATCAAAATGTCAAACTATGTGCATAATATCAGGTCCAACAGTAAAATGTCCCAAAAAATCGTCCAAAAAATGATGTGAAAAAAAAAAAAATAAAGAGAAAAAAGAAAAATAGTGAAGCTCCAAAATGACAAAAGTGTTCAAACAATCTGGTGACTCTTGTGCTCAAGCTGAACAGGTGACTTCCCCTCTTGGGTCCCCACTCACCAGCTCCTTATACCCCTACAGGGGTGGTAGGCACATATGGATAATTGGATAATATGGATAATTGTGGAAGGTCTCCTTTGGTAGCTCTATCTCTGGCGCGTGCTTACACCTACTACACCAACAAGCCGTCCGGGCTGGTCATCCGCTCAGTGCAACCTCCGCCACCATATCCAGGAAATAATTCAACAGCTCTTCAGGCCTTAGGTCCTTCGCCAAGTAGATTGAAGTCCTTCCCACAATGCAGGCTTTCAACTCCTTCCTCTCCAGCTCAGGTTTTCTTTTAAATATATATATATATATATATATATATATATATATATATAAAAAAAAGTATATATGTATATACATACACATTAAATTGACAAAAGTATTGGGTCGCTTGCCTTTACACGCACATGAATTTTAATGACATCCCAGTCTTAGTCTGTAGGGTTCAATATTGATTCGGCCCACCCTTTGCAGCTATAACAGCTTCAACTCTTCTGGAAAGGCTGTCCACAAGGTTTAGGAGTGCGTCTATGGAAATGTTTGACCATTCTTTCAGAAGCGCATTTGTGAGGTCAGGCACTGATGTTGGATGAAAAGGCCTGGCTTGCAGTCTCTAATTTAATTCATCCCAAAGGTGTTCTATCGGCTTGAGGTCAGGACTCTGTGCATGACAGTCAAGTTCCTCCACCCCAAACTCGCTCATCCATATCTTTATGAACCTTGCTTTGTGCACTGGTGCGCAGTCATGTTGGAACAGGAAGGGGCCATCCCCAAACTGTTCCCACAAAGTTGGGAGCATGAAATTGTCCAAAATGTCTTGGTATGCTGATGCCTTAAGAGTTCCCTTCACTAGAACTAAGGGGCCAAGCCCAACCCCTGAAAAACAACACCACACCATAATCCCCCTCCATGAAAATATTCGGACCAGTGCACAAAGCAAGGTCCATAAAGATATGGATGGGTGAGTATCGGGTGGAGGAACTTGACTGGTCTACACAGAGTCCTGACCTCAACCCGATAGAACAATTTTGGAATTAATTAGGGCGGAGATTGTGAGCCAGGCCTTCTTGCCCAACATCAGTGCCTGACCTTCCAAATGCGCTTCTAGAAGAATGGTCCAACATTCCCATGGACACACTCCTAAACCTTATGGACAGCCTTCCCAGAAGAGTTGAAGCTATTATAGCTGCAAAGGGTGAGCCAATTCAATATTGAACCCTACAGACTAAGACTGGAATTTCATTAAAGTTCATGTGCATGTAAAGGGTAGCGTCCCCATACTTTTAGTTTTATATATATATATATATATATATATATATATATATATATATATATATATATACACACACACAGTATATCTCAATCAAAAAGTAGTGAGCCATGTGTCTTTTTTCCTTTCTTCTTCATAGTATTCATTTTTCCAGTGAGCTTCCGTACATCGCTATGTATAATATATCCAAAATAAAAGATGTATCCAACGTGTGTGTAAGAAAGTGCTAGACCTGTGTTTGGTTAGGTATCAGATGAAAGAAAGCAGGGTTGATTAGTCCTTTAGAGAGTTCCATCCCCTTCAGTCCGGATTTCACCCTCAACACTCCACGGAAACTGCTCTCCTTAAAATCTCAAATGATCTACTAACGGTAGACACTATTCTGTACTACTTCTCCTGGATCCCTCTGCTGCCTTTGACACAGTGGACCACCCCCTCCTCCTCAATAGACTCCACTCCTTTGGTCTCCATGACTGTACTCTTCGCTGGTTCTCATCCTACCTATTCCACCGCTCCTTCAGTGTCTCTTAAATTCTACTTCCTCCTCTCCTCTTCCTTTCCCCGTTGGGGTCCCCCAAGGTTCTGTTCTTGGACCTCTCCTTTTCTCAATCTACACCACCTCCCTGGGTCAGTTGATTGCCTCCCACGGCTTTAAATATCATCTCTACGCTGATGACACCCATATCTACCTTTCCACCCCCCAGCTCTCTCCATCTGTCCCCTCACGCATTACCAACTTACTAGCAGACATATCAGCCTGGATGTCACATCACTTCCTCAAACTCAACCTATCCAAAAACCGAGCTCATGATATTTCAGGTGCCGCTTCCCCTGATTTCTCTGTCAATATCAGTGGTTCAACTATCAACGTGTCCCCCCACGCCAAGGTCCTACGTGTAATCCTGGACTCTGAACTAACCTTTCGGCCCCACCTCCTATTGCTATCCAAAATTTGCCGTATCAACCTCCGCAACATCTCCAAGATACGCCCCTTCCTAACCAATGTCACCACAAAGCTTCTAATCCACTCCCTGGTCATCTCCCGCCTCGACTACTGCAACTCCCTCCTCATTGGCTTACCTCTAAATAGGCTATCCCCACTTCAGTCCATCATGAACGCTGCTGCCAGGCTCATCCATCTCACAAACCGCTCAGCGTCTGCTATACCTCTCTGCCAATCCCTCCATTGGCTGTCACCCAGTCACCGAATTAAATTCAAGATACTAACTATAACTTACAAAGCCATCCACAACCTGGCCCCCAGCTACATCTCTAATTTAGTCTCAAAATACCAACCTAATCCTTCTCTTCGCTCCTCCCAAGACTTCCTGCTCTCAAACTCCCTTGTCACCGCATCCCATGCTCACCTTCAGGACTTCTCCAGAGCCTCTCCCATCCTCTGGAATGCTCTACCCCAATCGGTCTGATTTTCTCCTACTTTATCCACTTTCAGACGATCCCTGAAAACTCATCTCTTCAGAGAAGCCTATCTGGCCTCCACCTAATAACTGTACATTTATCTCAATCAGCACATCACCCACAGTTATTACCTCTTGTATCTCTTGACCTTCCCTCTTAGGTTGTAAGCTCTAAGGAGCAGGGCCCTCTGATTCCTACTGTATTAAAGTGTATTGTATTTGTACTGTCTACCCTCAAGTTGTAAAGCGCTACGTAAACTGTTGGCGCTATATAAATCCTGTATAATAATAATAATGGCTGATGGGGTTATGATGTTGGAGAGACTGGTTTAGGTCTATGGCTGCTGCCTCTCTGGAAGTACCGATGAGATGTTCCAGTTGAAGATATAGAGCAAGTTTACAGGTGCACCAGTTGTAGAAGTACATCTCAACAAAGGTTGGTTTTTAAGACGTTTATTGAAGAACTCAGTTCATGGGTAAAAATCCAATGCATTTTGGGGTAAATAAGATGACCCATAAATGTCACATATTTAGATGACTTGTGTCACATATGTGAAATCATCCAAATATGTGACATTTATGAGTCATCTTATTTTCTTCTGTACACTAGCCCTGATGAAGGGGGAGGCAACTCCTCCAAAATGCATTGTTTTTTACTTGAATTTAGTTCATTGGTTTTTACGTGAATTGAGTTCTTCAACAAACTTCTTAAAATCCAACCTCTGTTGTGACCTACTTTTACACCTGGTGTGTCTCTAAACCTGTTCTATAAAATAAGACATGAGGTACTGCCATTGGCTTTGCTCTTTATTCTATGCTTCTCCATGTCATACATGGAGCAATAAGAATGCTATCTCTGCTATCATTTACTGTATACATTGACAGCAATGTCATAAGATAAATAATAGCAGAGAAATCTGTCCTTCAAATTCAGAAACATTAAGAACAAAACACTTTGTCAATTGTAACATCATTGGAATAGTTCACTTGTTAACCTGTGGATGTGAGTCATTTTATGTTAGTAAGACAAAAAGCAAACTCTGGAAACATATTAAAGATTACGTCACAGATATTAGCTGTGCCATTGTTGAAAAAATATTGCTATTTTTGAGATTTGTAGCACTAGACTGTATACACCCCCCCTCTTCAAGAGGGGGTGACTTTGACCATATGATTCTACATGGACTAGATGGATTTCTTTCAAGCCACCAGACCGCTGGGTCTTAAAGACTCAATAAGTTTTATTCCATTTTTGACTCCAGACTGATTGGGTGTCTCTGACAGATATGACCCACATTATGACATGCTCACAGGGTTCATTTTATATATTATCATGACTTTATCTCTTGCATAATTTGGAATCTTTTTGACATTAGTAATGCCATATTACAATATTTTGAGTGAGTACATACAGTATTTGATGTTTAGTTTGTTTCCTGCCTATTTACCAATTTCTTCTGGTGTATGTACACCCTTTGTGTGTAATGGTATATTCATGAGCCAACAAAATACTGAAAAAAAGAAAACTAACGTATGACTGATAAACTGCAAATAGTACAGTATTAAATCTTGTTTTAGGTTTAGATACACTTCAATTACCAATTGTGATATTCCAGGAATTTATACAATGAGTGATGTTGCTAAAAGATCGACTTTAAGAAGAGCTTGTTGTCTTCTTTTATTTACTCCAGCAGACAAATAATTAATACAGGTATTACACATGGGTATTTTGCTTTTAGATAGATTCTCTTTAAAAGGAAAGAAATGGTTGTATTTGAAAAATAGTGTGCACATTACAAGAAATCAGGCACTTTGAACAATTGTATTTAATTTTTCATTGATTTTTGCTTGACAACAATGATTTTTGACTCCAGACTGATTGGGTGTCTCCGACAGATATGACCCAAATTATGGCATGTTCACAGGGTTAATTTTATACAATATCATGACTTTAACTCTTGCATGATTTGGAATCTTTTTTGACATTACTAATGCCATATTACAATATTTTCAGTGAGTAAATACAGTGTTTGGTTCCTGCCTATTTACTTACGTACTTACGTATTTCTTCTGGTGTACACCCTTTGGGGTTGACTTACTAAAGGCAAATCCACTTTGCACTTCAAGTGCACTTGGAAGTGCAGTCGCTTTAGATCTAAGGGGAAGATCTTAAATGAGGGGAAGCTCTGCTGATTTTATCATCCAATCATGTACCAACAAATATGCTGTTTTTTTATTTTCCTTGCATGTCGCCCTCAGATCTACAGTGACTGCACTTCCACATGCACTTGCAGTGCACTTGTAGTGCGAAGTGGATTTGCCTTTAGTCCCCTTTGTGTCTGATGGTATATACACGAGCCAATAATATACATAGCCATAGCACTATCACTTGACTGTTGCTTAAGTTATTTATATATTTATCAATTCAGTCATATCCAGCTCTCAGTGATTCTATTGCCCATCTCTCTGATATGCTTGAAAGCCTTTTTCATATAATTTTCTTGTCAATTTTTTCACAAGGTAGGTTAGAAGGACTTTTCTTAACTGAAGTTGTGACTGGTGTGAAGTATGTGATAGCACATGCACATAGTCAGTTTGTAGGGCAATTTAAACAGAAGCCAATTAACCCAGCAACAAGACTGCGTACCAAACAAAACCCCACAAGAACACATGGTGAACATGCAAACTCCACGCACATAGTGTTCTGGCTACAAGACATAAGTTCTAGACACAAATCCACTGTGCCACCTGCTTAGTTTTCATTTTATAGACTAAGAACATTTTCAAAAAGCACAGAAAATACCTGTTCCTCTTGCAAGAAATACAGTGTCCTTGTCACTTCCTATGACATGAACAGACAGCAAACACGATGTTATCTGTTTTTCTGAACTGCTAATTCCATCAACCCCAACAAAGTCAAATATGTTTGAAGTCCAAAAGAACAAGTATAAAAGGTCACAGCACAAAAAATTTGCTTATTAAATACAGTATTAGAATAAAAAACCTTCTGTGTGCAGCAGCCCCCCTTAGAACCCCTCAGCCCCCCTAATACTTACCTGAGCCTCATCTAGATGCAGCGATGTTGCAGGAGTGTCTCAGCTGCCCAGGACTCCCCTCCTCTTTGGCTGAGAAAGCAGCTCAGCGCCATTGGTGCTGCTGTTATTTAAAGTCAGTTGGCTAATGAGAAAAGAAAGGGGGTGGGATCTGGGCCACAGCTCCCTGTGTCTAGATGGACACAGGGAGCTGTGGCTCTGCTTGGGTGCCCCTATAGCAAGCTGCTTGCTGTGGCAGTCAATGTAAATTTCTGATAATACATTGCAATATGGCTACCTGGAGTTTTCTGTACACAGAGTTTGTACTGACCACTCCCCAGAAACATAATTTCCTGCTTGTGTGATTGGCTCACCAAATTCTGCCTAAGATACAAGTCAGATTTCAGACATCCCTTGCAACGAAAAAATGTCATTTTTTGAGAGATACATTCAATAGGAACATGTCTAAAGGGATGCAGGCCCAGCAGATTTCCTCATTAGTGCCCTTCAGCTCCACACTTGACGGTTAATTATGAAATCACTCCCATTGCACTCACTCAGAACAGAAGCACGGACAAACACACAGGGATTTCTCAAGAATAACAAAAGGTAGGAAGCTGCAACAAAGTTTGTTATAATCCTTGCAATGTACATAGATCACCCAGAGGGGAATGTTTTTTTCTCAACAAAAGTGGAGTTACGCTTTAAAGATAACAAAAACTGAGATAAATAAGACTAACCTAAATTTAGCATACATTCAGACCAAAGTTCCAAAGTTATGAAAGGGGAAGCTGTTTTAACTTTATTTTGTATTGTATTTTTTCCATTGGTTGTTAGGATGCAGGTCACCAGCATCCTTGCAACCAGTGAAACAAAGCACTCAGACAGGGCAGATCCTGATGGTGAACTCAGTCCACATCAGGTCCACTTGATTTTTAATTGACAGCTGATTCCATAGCTGCTATTCAGTGGCTTTGGAACCCACTGACTGTCTTCCACTGTCAATCAAAGGCAGGCAACCTGATAGGAAATTAGTTTACCATCAGACTCTGTCATCTTTGATACTGACTGTGGAAGGAATTGGGCAGATTCCATAGCCACTATTGGACTGAATAATGGCTTTGAAATCTTCCCAAAGTAGTTCTCTGTCAAACACAAGACAGGTGGCCTGAAAAAGGAACTAGTCCTACAGAGTTCATCATCAGGCTCCACCACCCCACAATAAAACTCTTTGGCTGCTGCACCTGTCAGTGCAATGGGTGCAGTGGTTGGGGTGGAAGATTACTAACTCTAAACCAGAGTTGTGCTAAGGACAGAGTGCCTGGTGTCGGCTGCCTCCTATGGAAAATGCATGCATTTGTTTCCAGCAGGTATGTCAATCTGTCACAGGCACTGACATTTGAGGAGGTGTGAACAAATTCTAAAGAGTGTCTAAGCCATGCTTTATTCCAGGAACTGTACTATCCCCACTAGCAGGGCAATTAACCTGGGGAAGATCACGGTGAATTTAGCAACTCTTGATAATATACCACCAAAATTGTTCTTTTCAACAATTGATGGATAGATACATAGATACATAGAAAGACCTGTACTGAGAAAAAAAAATATGTATAGCAGAAAAGAAGGCAAATATACCAAAGTACACACTTTGAATATTAGTATTTGAATGTAAAAGTTATAAATTACATAGAAATAAATTTCCACTGCAAAAAAATAAAATAATAAATTTATATACTGTATATATATATATATATATATATATATATATATATATTGAGTTTGTACTTTATGGTATCTTGCTCAGTATAAAGCCAGTGATGAACTGTTAGAGTGCAATATAAAGCTGTCAAGAAAGAACGGAAACTTCCATGTCCTGCTGAGCTCTAATGTGCAAAACATAAGCCAAACTGAAAAGAAAAACACGAAAATCACTGATAACTTTTAGTAAAAGAAGGTGTACGATTTAATGCACTCTTGGGGCAATGTGTTGGTTTTACATGCCTCTTAACAGTATATTTACTGCTGTTCAATAAAATTCCGTAATACACCCCTTGGGCCTATTACTTAGCTAGTATACTTAGAGCAAACAACTTCCAGGGGGTTCTAATAGTTGAATGACATGTATTCCTACCCATGTAAAGCCACTTCAATGTTGTCAAGGGCTCTTTGTAGCTCCTTGATGTAAAAAACGGACAATGCTTAATACATTTTTGAGACACAAAATAGAAAGATATAATCTATCTCGTAATCAATGTAACCATAAACCTTTGTAGTGCCACATAACACTTTTCTGTGAAATACAGTTCTGATTTACAATTCAAAATCATGAAAAAAGTATGCTTTTCTTTATACTGTACTGATATTCACACATTATATTAATATTCTAGATATTGTAGAATACTAAATCTATGGGCAAGAATTGATTTATTGTTTAATTTCTGTAGCACAAATCAACATGATCAATAGTTAATCAAATACAAACCTCACAGTCGATGGTAGTAGTAGAATGGCAAGGTAGAAGCAAAAATGTACTTCACAATAGGTATCTGTCACAGTAACCAAAAATTAGAGCTTCAGTCCTCTGGTTCTGAGAGGTAAAAAAAAAACATGTGACATTCCATCTGCAAAGCATTGCATCACAAACACAAATAGCTATTTTGGTAACAAAAAAAATAAAGCATCAGTCCTTGGGTATTTGAGTAGACCTTTTACATTAGCCCTTGGTACCCCATTTAGACTACAGCACCAACAAGCCTGAAAGGTCAAGCAGAAGGCCCTTAGAGGGATATTTAAAAAAAAACAGCCAGGCCTCAGAGCAAAGGCAGAATGCCCTTGGAGGAGCCTTCCTAAAATAAAAATGTAGTCATGCCACATAGTGAGGCAAAAGGCCTTTGGAGATTATTTACTGAAAACATTAGAGCTTTATCCCTTTGGTTTAATGTAATAATTAATTAATTTTTGGGAAGGGGGATGGTAGATTAAAAGGAGGAGAAGGAGGCCTATGTCAGGATTTGATTGAGATTGGTGGCCATCACCATAAATTTATTAATGAGGAGTATTACAGATTAGCTGTTTTGAAGAAGAATACAAAGCAGAAGTGACAGCAGCAGAAGCACCACCACCACCACCATCTAAAGAGCAGAGTGTGCACCCTTCACTTTGCAAATATAAGCTCTGTCATAGACAAAGATTTGGCATTTTGCACACAGTGTATGGGATGTTTACTTTGAGGTTGTAGATATCCATCCCGAAGCTGATATACTCATTGACTATCATGGACAAGCAATACCAATGAGTGCTACCTGGGACTAGGCCTGGCTACTGTGTCCAGAAAAAACGTTGCAACGTTTCTGTTATATGTGCACTACTGGTGATGGTACTAATGTTGCTTTTTGTTCGAATGCCAGGTCTCACAGAACGGGGACAGGTAAGAGTAGGATCCCTGGTGCCATCTGGAAGTGCTCTGAACAAGAATCGTCATAGACATGCAATTTGGCTTCCATCTGGTGGGATGAGTTTTGCCATTATAGCCTAGTAGTGTGAATCTAAGAGGGTAGTCACCCAGTAATGATCAAAGTTTTAGATTTAACCTATTTGAGTGACATTCTGTAAGCACAGCAACACAGGACCTTGCCTGGCTTGAACTTGTGTTGGGTCAACCATGTGTCAGCCTCGGCCTGCAGATCTGCTAGCAGCTATGTACCTCTGTGGCACCTCTAGAAAAACAAGCTTGAGTATGGCATGGCACTATTTCACTTGTGCAATACTGTATGTGCTGTAATGCTTGAAAGGCTAATATGGTAGTGTTGACAACGCAGAAGGGGTGTCCCTGGAAAAGGGGTCTAGAAAGGGGGACAAGAAAGAAGCAGGGATGGAGGAGGAGGGTGAACAAGTGTCAGAGATAACCAAATCTTCAACAACTCGTGGTGATACCACAGATCCAGTGAGTGTATCCCTTGAAGCTTGCTGCCTAGCTACAACAAAATGTGCCCATTAAGGATAAGTACCTCCTTCCCTTGCTTACTGAACCTCAAAAGAGGTCAGGTGTACACTGTCACTGACAGCATGCTGAGGTGACAGGTACACTTTCTGGGTTACATGATCATGAAGGGCAGGGACTGCTTTATGGGAAAAACAGTGGTGACAGGGCATTTGTTACTGGGGGACAGCACAAATCTGTAAGGCAGCAGTTGCAGCATTAGAAGCTGTGCAAGGCTAGTGTTGGGGCATTGAGCATGGGGTAATTAGAGGGGAGATTCTTTTTTTTATTGCAAACCCTGTGGAATGGAAGGCTGACTGGTGAACATCATTACAGGAGATTTTTTTTTTTACAGCTGTAACACTAACTTATTATGACAAGTCAGTTAAAAAAGAAATGACAGACCCACTGTATAACTGGACACTTAATATACAGTGCTGTGAAAAAGTATTTTCCCCTTCCTGATTTTTTTTATTTTATTTATTTATTTTTTTTATTCAGATCATCAAACAAATGTTAATATTATAGAACGATAACCCGAGTAAATCCAAGATGTATTTTTTAAATTATTATTTCATTAATTAAGGGAGAAAAGCTGTTCAAACCTGCCTGCCCCTAAGTGAAAAAGTAATTGCCCCTTCCCATGCTGAATCATGAATGAACTTTGATTAACCACAATTTATTTGAAAGCTGAGTTAAATTTCCCTTGCCACACCCACATGCCTGATTACTGCCAGACCTGTTGTATCAAGAAATCACATAAAAAGAAGCTGTCTGACAAAATAAGCATGCTAACAGATCACAAAAAGCCACTCATCATGCCACAATCTAAACAAAATCAAAAACATTTGATTAAAAACAAAGTAATGTACATGTATCAGTCCAGGAAGGGTTTCAAAGCCATTTCTAAGGCTTTGGAACTCCTGCAAACCATGGAGAGAGCCATTATCCACAAATCAAAATAACTGTGGCGAACCTTCCCAGGAGTGGCCAGCCTACAAACATTACTCCATGATGACGACTCATCCAGGAGGTCATAAAAGAACCCAGAACAACATCTAAAGAACTGCAGGCCTCATTTGCCTCAGGAAAGATCAGTGTTCATGATTCAACAATAAGAAAGAGACTAGGCAAAAATGGCATCCATGGGAGAGTTCCAAGGCCAAAGCCACTGCTGACCAAAAAGAACACAAAGGCTGATCTCACATTTACCAAAAAACATCTTGATTGTCCCCAAGACTTTTAGGCAAATATTCTGTTGACTGATGAGACAAAAATTGAACTTTTTGGAAGGTGTGCGTTCCGTTACATCTGGCATAAAACGAATACAGCATTTCATAACAAGAACATCATACCAACAGTCAGACATGGTGGTGGTAGCGTGATGGTCTGGGGCTGCTTTGAAGCTTCAGGACCTGGAAGACTTACCATAATTGATGAAACCATGAATTCTGAGCTCTACCAGAAAATCCTAAAGAAGAATGTCCGGCCATCAGTTCATGACCTCAAGCTCAAGTGCACTTGGGTTATGCACCAGGACAATGATTTGAAACACTACAGCAAGTCCACCTCCAAATGATTCAAGCAAAGCAACATTTAGGTTTTGGAGTGGCCTAGTCAAAGCCCGGACTTAAATCCAATTGAGATGCTGTATCATGACTTTACACAGGCCGTTCATGCTGGAAAACCCTCCAATGTAGCTTAATTAAAACAATTCTGCAAAGAAGAGTGGGCCAAAATTGCTCTACAGCAATGTGAAAGACTCATTGCCAGTTATCGCAAATGCTTGATTGCAGTTGTTGCCACCAAGGGTGGCACAACCAGTTATTAGGTTTAGGGGGCAATTACTTTTTCACATAAAGCCAGGCAGGTTTGGACAGCTTTTTTGCCTTAATAAATGAAACCATCATTTAAAAACTGCATTTTGTATTTATTCGGGTTATCTTTGTGTAATAATACAATTTGTTTGATGATCTGAGTCATTTAAGTGTGACAAATATGCAAAAAAAAAAAATCAGAAAGAGGGCAAATACTTTTTCACAGCATTGTAAGTGTACACTCACTGAGTTGTATGCGTTTTTTAAAAATGGTAATACTAACTAGCAAGTCAGACAAAAAAAGAAATGATAGATCCTCTTTCTAATGCCACATACACATGACTGGACTTTCCAACAGAAAAGGTCAGACGGAATCATTCCATCGGATATTCCGATCGTGTGTGGGACTTTTTCTTTCAAAAATTCTGACAGACCTAGAAATAGAACATGTTTTAAATCTTTCCGATGGAATCAATTTCTATCGGGAAAACCGTTCGTCTGTATGCTATTCCGACAGACCAAAAACGACAAGGGCAGCTATTGGCTACTGGCTATTGAACTTCCTTTTTCTAGTCCCATCATATGTCATCACGTTCTAAACGATCGTACTTTGGTGTGATCGTGTGTAGGCAAGTCTGTTTCAGCAGAACTCCTCCGTCAAAAAAAACGTCAGAGTTTATTCTGCCGGAAAGTCCGATCGTGTGTACGCGGCATAACTGGATGGATTGTGTGTTTTCAATTGTATGCACACTTACCTGTGTACTTTATTTATTTTTTTAACAACAGTAACACTAACTTAATGTGACATGTCAGACACTAAAGAAATGACAGATCCTTTTTTACTATTGGATGGACAGTGCATGCAAGCTAAGCTGTGTGTTTTATTTTTTTTTTTAACAACAGTAAACTTGTCTCAATGTCTTGTCTAATAAGTTAAAATTTTAAAATGCACCACAAAACAATAAGTAGTATATGGGGTTTATAACACAGTTATACAGGACTAGTCCTTGCCTGAGAGACACTGTCTTTACTAAGTTTTAACTTCCTACACATGCTGTAGATATGTGCCCCACACAACAGTAGAAATCCCCCACCCCCCAAATATCCTAACTATAAGGTCTCAGCACAACACCTACCTAATTAGCCAGACTACAAGGCTATGAATGCCTGGTGGGTGTAATATACCCAGTGTTTAAAAGCCCTGAGTGGGGCAATATACCAGGTGATCCCAGACATCCAATAGGACACCTTTTATCACAAACATGGCATCCAAAATCCATGTGAAGAGTGTTTGATTCAAGCGTCCGGGATTGAATTTGTAAAATTCAATACCAGAATTTTACTTTTCCCCAAACTTGAATAACACCACTATTCCTAAATACACAAAATATTAATGATTATAATATTCATAGGAAGTAAACCAGTGAGTATCCAGTTGCCTGGGATCAGCAACGACCCTTTTTCGTGTTGGGACAAAGTTGACCATGCTTTATAAGGGTTTTTGCTTTCCTCTTTGCCTTTATGGATGCAAGGTGTTTTATATTATTATTGGCAATTATTTGTACCAAATTAAAATTTGATAGGCATCTATCTTTTTTCATCTTGACTTATGTAAATATTAATACAGAGTGCACCAATAACATTTGTGTCACAGAACATCATGAGTTTTTAAAAGAGACTGATAGGCAATAGCTATTTGCTTTTGGATAGCCTCTCTGTGATTACAAGTCTTTATGAAGCTTTACAACAAAGCAGAGAAAGGAAGGAAAGCAAAAAAGCAATGATTCCCTCCGATGACTGATTCAATCTGAATAATCAGAGCTTGTTATTGAGACCTGTAAACATTTGTCTTCTTTAGAATAGTTAGGGATTAGCCTAGCAATCATGTTTAAATGAGCCTTATGCCCTGTACACATGGTCGGAATGTGTGATAGGACCTTGTTGTCGGAAATTCCGACCATGTGTAGGCTCCATCACACATTTTCCATCGGATTTTCCGACACACAAAGTTTGAGAGCAGGCTATAAAATTTTCCGACAACAAAATCCGTTGTCGGAATTTCCGATCTTGTGTACACAAATCCGATGCACAAAGTGCCACGCATGCTCAGAATAAATAAAGAGATAAAAGCTATTGGCTACTGCCCCATTTATAGCCCCAACGTACGTGTTTTATGTCACCGTGTTCAGAACGATCGGATTTTCCGACAACTTTGTGTGACTGTGTGTATGCAAGACAAGTTTGAGCCAACATCTGTCGGAAAAAATCCTAGGATTTTGTTGTCGGAATGTCCGATCAATGTCCGACCGTGTGTACGGGGCATTAGAGTTCCATCTGCCAGCTATAAAATAAAAAATATTGATACAGTATTTCACAAAAGTGAGTACACCCCTCACATTTTTGTAAATATTTTATTATATCTTTTCATGTGACAACACTGAAAAAATTAATCTTTGCTACAATATAAAGTAGTGAGTGTACAGCTTGTATAACAGTGTAAATTTACTGTCCTCTCAAAATAACTCAACACACAGACATTATTGTCTAAACCGCTGGCAACAAAAGTGAGTACACAGCTAAGTGAAAATGTCCAAATTGGGCCCAATTAGCCATTTTCCGTTCCCGGTGTCATGTGACTCTTTAGTGTTACAAGGTCTCAGGTGTGAATGGGGAGCAGGTGTGTAAAATTTGGTGTTATCGCTCTCACGCTCTCATACTGTTGATACTTTGATACCGTTGACCACCCACTAATTCTTAATAAACTACATTCCCTTGGCCTCCGAGATTCTGCTCTATCCAGGTTCTCTGCCTATCTATCACAGCGCTCCTTCAGTGTCACCTACAACTCTGTCTCCTCCTCTCCATTGCCCCTTTCTGTGGGGGTCCCCCAAGGCTCTGTTCTTGGACCCCTTCTCTTCTCTATCGACACCTCCTCCCTTGGTCACTTGATAACTGCCCACGGCTTCCAATACCACTTATACACTGATGACACCCCCGCCCGTGCCCCCCTCCATGACTTTTCCATAAAAAATCAACAATGCAACTATCAGTCCCTCCCCTCATGCCAGGGTACTAGATGTAATCCTAGACTCTGACTTGTCATTTCAGCCCCAAGTCCAATCGTTGTCAAAAGTTTGTAGAATTCACCTCTGTAACATCTCTAAAATTTGCCCCTTTTTAACAAATGAAACCACCAAGCTCCTCATTCACTCCCTTGTTATCCTTGACTACTGCCACACCCTTCTTATTGGCCTGCCTCTCCATAGGCTATCCCCTCTGCAGTCTATCATGAATGCTGCTGCCAGACTTATCCACCTTACCAACCGCTCAGTGTCTGCCAACCCTCTCCTCCAATCCCTACACTGGCTCCCAATCACCCAGCGAATTAAATTCAAAATACTAACCACAACATGCAAAGCCGTTCACAACTCTTCCCTAAGCTACATCACCAATCTTGTCTCCAAATATCACCCAAATCGTCCTCTCCGCTCTTCTCAAGACCTCCTACTCTGAAGCTCTCTCATCTGCTCCTCCCATGCTCATCTCCAGGATTTAGCCAGAGCCTCTCCCATCCTCTGAAACTTGCTACCTCCCCTGTCCGGCTATCCCCTACTCTTGCTACCTTCAGGCAATCCTTGAAAATTCCTTGAAAACTTCAGGAAAGCCTATCACGTCTCCAACTAATCTTCTACCACTTCCATCAGCTCATTCCCCACAGTTACAACCTTTTGTACCACCTGCCCCACCCTATTAGGTTGTAAGCTCTTAATCCTTTTGTATTTTATTGTATTGTAACTGTATTATCTCCTTTTATATTATAAAGTGCTGCGTAAACTGTTGGCGCTATATAAATCCTGTATAATAATAATAATAATAATAATAATAATACTGGTCACTGGAAGTTCAACATAGCACCTCATGGCAAACAACTCTCTGAGGATCTGAAAAAAATAATTTTTGCTCTACATAAAGATGACCTAGGCTATAAGAAGATGCCAAAACCCTAAAATGGACCTGCAGCACAGTGGCCAAGACCATACAGTGGTTTAACAGGACATGTTCCACTGAGAACAGGCCTCGTCATGGTCAACCAAAGCTGCACATGCTCAGCGTCATATCCAGAGGTTGTCTTTGGGAAATAGATGTATGAGTGCTGCCAGCATTGCTGCTGAGGTTGAAGGGGTGAGGGGTCAGCCTGTCAGTGCTCAGACCATACGCCGCAAACTGCATCAAAGTGGTCTGCATGGTTGTCATCCCAGAAGGAAGCTTCTCCTAAAGATGATGCACAAGAAAGCTCGCAAACAGTTTGCTGAAGACAAACAGACTAAGGACATGGATTACTGGAACCAAGATAAACTTATTTGGTTCAGATGGTGTCAAGCGTGTGTGGTGGCAACCAGGTGAGGAGTACAAAGACAAGTGTGTCTTGCTTATAGTCAAGCATGGTGGTGAGAGTGGCATGGTCTGGGGCTGCATGAGTGCTGCCGGCACTGGGGAGCTACAGTTCATTGAGGGAACCATAAATGCCAAAGTGTACCATGACATACTGAAGCAGAGCATGATCCCCTCCCTCCGGAGACTGGGCCACAGGGCAGTATTCCAACATGATAACGACCCCAAACACACCTCCAAGATGACCACTGCCTTGCTAAAGAAGCTGAGGGTAAAGGTGATGGACTCACCAAGCATGTATCCAGACCTAAACACTATTGAGCATCTGTTGGGCATCCTCAAATGGAAGGTGGAGGAGCGCAAGGTCTCTAACATTCACCAGCTCCGTGATGTTGTCATGAAGGAGTGGAAGAGGACTCCAGTGGCAAAATGGTGGCCAAACAAAATATTGACACTTTGGGCCCAATTTGGACATTTTCACTTAGGGGTGTACTCACTTTTGTTGCCAGCGGTTTAGACATTAATGGCTGTGTTGAGTTATTTGGAGGGGCAGCAAATTTACACTGTTATACAAGCTGTCATTTCTTCAGTGTTGTCACATGAAAAGATATAATAAAATATTTACAAAAATGTGACAGGTGTACTCACTTTTGTGAGATACTGTACATATGTCTCCAGACCTAAACACTATTGAGCATCTGTTGGGCATCCTCAAACGGAAGGTGGAGAAGCGAAAATTAAGCTTGCAACAAAGGATCAGCTGTTGCAGCTAGAGGGAGGAGAGAGAAACACAGGCAGCCAGCAAAGAGCGTGTGTGAGTCAGAATGACGTCACACACCGCCGCATCAGGCCCATAACGCAGAGTGGAGAAAATTAAACTCCGCGTATGCGCAGACGGGGCGGGGATCGCCGCAGATATGAAGTAAACAGCCAGGAAGCAAAACTGCGGTGTTAGAGCACCACTGATGGACACAGATCATATGTAGCTCAGCTAAAAGACACTAAGACAAAAGGAACCTAAAGAATGCATGGATAAATAATTAAATAGATAAATAAGGAAAAAAAGGAAAGAAGGAGGAACCCTCGGACGCCACCACCGTTGACTCCACCACCTACCATGACCGGTAGAGCCCCCCCTAATAATTCCAAATAATTCCAATGGGATACAGACCCCGCATGTCCACCTCTGTATACCAATCGGCTCCTCAGATTAACACACTAAAAATACATGAAAACCGTATGATGATCATAGTCATTGTACAAAATTAATTACTTAAAATAAAACGGACCGGCGTGTATCTACAAACAGCATCCTCCATCTTCCTTACATTATTATATCCAATTTTCAACATACAAAATCGTGGTTCACTCTCAATTGATCTGACATCTCAAAGGCGCAACATGACGGAAGGGAGGAGAGGGACAAAGGGAAGAAACAAGTGGAGGGAGAGAGAAGGAAGGGTAGAGGGAAAAAAAAACAAAAAACAAATAATCCAACCAGAACAGGACAAAAACCAAAACACCTTGTATTGGAATAGCCCTGTCTTATTTTTAAAGAAATGGCCTGTAGCTTAAAGAATCATTGAGACCAGGTGCTCAGATAGCGTTCAGCTTGAAAATCCATTTGGCCTCATGCTGGAGCAACCTCTGATCAATGTTCCCACCCCATAAAACAGACCATAGATGTGTCATTTTTGTGCTGGAGTGCAACGTGTCTGCCTATGGGTGTGTATAGTAAATTCTTTCTGATGTAGTAAATGTGGTCACATACCTGCCTCCAGAAATTCCTGAAGGTTTTCCCGATGTAAAATGAGCCACATTTGCAGAAGGCAATATTCACAATACCCTTTGTCTGGCAGTCAGCATGAAATTTCATATGATATGTCTCTCCATTGGCCAAGACATATGATGAACCCTCCAACATCCAATTGCAATATTCACAATTGTTGCATTTGAACATACCTGGGCTTTCATCTTCAGTATCCCCAAAATCCTGGAAATGACTCCTAACTAATCTGTCCTTCAGAAAGGGGCACTTCCTAAAGGTGATTTGTGGGCAATCACTAATATATTTTTTCAGAATACGATCGCCTGACAGACGATGCCAATGTTTGTCAATTGCCTGTCTTATAACCTCATGGTTATTGGAATATGTGGTTATGATTCTAACAGTCTCATTCTGTTGCTCTTGTTTCCTCTCAAATAGTAATTTCCATCTATCCTTATCGAGAGCCTTCTTAAAGGCCTTCTTTAGGATCGTCTTATTGTATCCATGCTCACTAAGTCTTGTTGTCAATAGATTTGATTGAATCCTGAAGGACTTTTCTGTGGAGCAGTTTCACCTTAGGCGCAAATATTGCGAGTAGGGTATGCTCCTAATTAGTGGCTGGGGATGGGAGCTGGCTGCATTTAGTAGAGTATTGCCAGCCATTGCTTTCCTAAAGAGTGAAGTCTCAATAGTACCATCCTCCCATTTAAGAATGGTCAGATCCAGAAACGCCAGAAATGTAAGATTAAAGCTGTTCTCAGCCAGTTTACTCATAAATACAAGCAGATCCTCAACCCCTGCACTCCAAACCATATAAATATCATTGATATACCTGTGCCAGCATATAATGCTGGCCAGATATATTGACAAGTCACCATTAGAAAAAAACGTGTGCTCCCACTCCCCTAGGTACAGGTTGGCGTATGATGGGGCACAACAGGTCCCCATCACCACCCCCTGCACCTGGAGGTAGTGGGAGCCATCAAATGAAAAGACATTCTTGGTAAGGATATGATTCAACAACCGCAAAATAAATGCATTATAGGGGCCCGCTGCCTACTCACCCTTCGCAAGGAACTTCTCAACCACAGAAATGCCTAGGGAATGAGGTATACTGCAGTAAAGGGACATCTATGGAGACTAAAAGACTATTGACCGGGATCTTTTTGTCATATAGAATCCTTAGTAGGGCTGTGGTATCTTGCAAATAAGAGGAAAGCGAGGTTACATGGGGTCGAAGGAAGGCATCCACTAGGTGACTTCCTTTTTCACTTTTGGCTCCAATGCCCGAAATTATAGGGCGTCCCTGTGGCTTCAAAAGATTCTTATGCGTTTTGGGTAGGGAATAAAAGATGGAATTCTAGGGTAGGTGGTACGCAGTGCCTCAAAAATCTCTTTGTCAATGATCCCATTATTAAATGCCTCTGTAATGACCATATCATAGTCATTATTAAAGGTCTGGATGTTCTCCATAGAGATTAAACATTACCACTCTTTATTTGACAAAATGTCGAGACACATTTCTCGATATTTTGTAGTGTCCATTAGTACCACATTTCCACCTTTGTCAGCCATTTGATGGTAAGCTCCCTGTTATTTTGCAGTTGGATAATAGCCTGATGTTGTTGAAAAGAGATGTTATTGTTTTTATTGCACTTAAAATCAAGTTTTTTGACATCCATTGTAACCTTCTGCAAAAATGTCCATATGTTGGGGTTGGTTTTTAAAGAAGGAAAATTAGTAGATTTTTTTCCGGAGTTTTGGTACTTCCCTGGGGGGAACTGTTTGAGGAGAAACCCCCGTAGAAGACGGGAAACCCTCCTCCAGAGGACCACCCAGAGAGTCCACATTCTCATCTAGTAGATCCATTTAGTCCTTCAAGGCCATAAATTCTCTAACAGTGAACCTCTTCCATTGTTCTCGTTCCACCAATTCCTGTTTCCGATTTTTCCTTTCACTGTCGAATATGTATTTGTAAGTGAGACGTCTAGCAAACAGGTTCAAGTCTTTGACCACCTCAAAACTGTCAGTGTTAGCTGAAGGGCAAAAACTTAAACCTAAACCCAGTACTTCCATCTCATCCCGAGATAATGCCTTACTTGATAAGTTTAAGACTCGCAGCTGACCTTCTACCTTGTTCTGTATGCAAATTTGTCCAGGTTTTGGGAGAGACTTTGTCTGTTGGGAGGATCTTGAGTTTAGTGGAATAATTGAAAATCCTTGAGCTTAGCAATTTTTGGGATAGTACCCAGATTGCGAGGAGTATTGGGAGGTATATGGGTGGATACTGGTGGAGGTATCGGTACCCTATTGCCCCCTGTGAGCGTATCAGATCCCAATGCTCCTCTAGGAACCCCATGGGGGTACATCCCTCAAGGTGGTTCCTATGGGCTGATCTGAATCATAATTTCTATCATCCAACTGTTCTTTACTCTTTTTGTCCTTACCCCCTCCATTAGGGCTCCCTCCGGTTGTTTGTCTTTTTCTGGAGTCTCTTTGTCTCCCTCTTCCTTTCGGGGGCTGAGAAAATTGAGAAAAACATGAAGAATGTGAAATAGAAGATTAATCAGAATCCGTTCCATCTCTTGTATTTCCATCATTAGGGTTTTCATTTTTATTAGGATTCTGACTTCTATTTTTCCTCAAATTATTTCTCATCTTCCTCCCTCCCTGCTGAGGCCACTTATATGCATAGTTTCCGTTGAAAGCCATTTTGTCACGAATAAACTTGATATCCTTTTTATAGATCAGGTCTTTGTTGTATTTCTCTAAATAATCTTTTAATTGTTTGTCCTTTTCCAGAAACTTAGGATGGGCACATAGGGAAACATTTTTTTTTTTGGAATTCAATGATCTCATTATTGAGATCCTTGATATCCTTTTCATAATGTTCAATCAAAAACATCATCATTTTTGACGTACAAGCTTGTAAATTTGCCTCCCATTGTGCATTAAACTCTTTGTTTGCTTCCCAGAGATTCGGGAATACCTAAATCCTAAGTCCCTGTGGATTTATACCCTCTTTCACATACCTTTCCAGAAATTTGACTTGCCAGAAAAGGTTAGATTTACGTTCCAAAGCCTGTCTCAGTTTAGCTATTAGCACTTCAATCACCAATTCAATGCCGTGATCGTCTCCACATTCCTTGTGAAGTTTGGACATTAGGCCGTCCCACTCAGATCCTGTATAATCCGTCATCCTGTTCTGCGCCAAAAGAAAAAGTAGCCAGAGATAGCAAACCACTACAAAAAAGAATATTTGTATAAATGTATTATAATTCCAATTTAATCTTCCTCGTCACTCAGAGTGCAACTTCTGGTGAATATAAAACCCTTAGCATAGCAAGGGGGCCTCTTCAGCCCAATAACAGATATATGAAAACAAAAAGCTAAAGGAGGGGTACCTCATCCTAAACAAAGTATATAGAACAAGAGCAGGAACAGGACCCAATATTAAAGTAATAAGAGTTTATTACAAAGAATATATACATATAAACATTATAAAAAACAACAGAATACTGTCTGGGGGTTCAGCAATACAGGTTACAGTATGTGTGAAGAGAGGATAGTCAACGCGTTTCGCTAGGTAGCTTCTTCAGAACCAACCTTAACATGTAACCAAAGAACCTTAAGATGGAAAGATGAAAGAGATACATATATTAAAATACTTGCAGGTCCAATAATATGTGAATATATCAAGTATAGATACTATTACTCAATAATCAAGAGCTTTACAACTTACGCTTAACAGGACCCAGATAGTCACAGCTGAGGAGCAGAAACGGTATGCCCCCCCATAGGCCTGGGGGGGGAGAGGAGTTTACAGAGGCAGAAAGATGCAGGACCTGGATCTGAGTATATCCAAATAGAAAGCCTGTACGTTATTAGAACAGGCAATGAATAAGTAATGAAGCAATATATATATATATATATATATATATATATATATATATATATATGTACATAAATTAATGAATATATATATATATATATATATATATCAATCTAGCTCAGAAAAAGTTGTGGCCATATTAATGGGTACACTGTACAATGTTTACAAAACAGCAGCGCAACCAGAAATTCTTTTTTTTTTTTTTTTTTAATTGTTTATTTATTAAGTATATTCAAGTATACATAAACAGAATATTCATTCTCATAGAAAAGACATTGATAGCAGCATATTTTCAATGAGGTAAAACATTTTTGTAGCTTTTTATATGTCAAGAAGAAATAACATTAAGTGTCAAATGATTTTCAGACAATACATACACATCATGGTAGAAATAAGAGGGTCAGTTAGTGAAATAAAGCAATGGCATGGTCAGTGGCCCTGCTGCACTCATTCAATATAGGAATCTGTCTTTATATCTCATTAACTCTGGACTACCTGGGGGTTCTCTATGTTGTATTCAGAGGAGTCCCAGTGTCCCCATATAGCCTCAAATCTGGGAAGGGAGTCATCAATTATGGCTGTGATACGTTCCATCCTGCGAATATCTGTAATAACTGACAAAAATTGTGCAAAAGTAGGGGGGGTGTTGGCTAACCAACATTGGGGTATAACCCGTTTAGCCGCTAGTAAGATGAAAGCCATCAGTTTCCTAAGCATTTTTGGCATCTTAATGAGGGGCAAGCCTAGCAAGAGATGTATAGGTTGGTGGGGTATAGGGAATTTTAGAATTTTTCCCAATAGGGCATGGATCTGTGACCAGTATGGCATTATCAAGGGACATTCCCAAAATATATGGAAATGGGTGCCCAGAGATGAGCCACATCTCCAGCATTGTCCGGATGTAGTCAGTTTTTGTCTTAAAAGAAACTCCGGGGTTCTATACCAGAACATGAGTATTTTATAGGTTGTTTCTTTCTGAGCCACACATCTAGATGTCTTAGATGCACTTTCCCAGATATTCTTCTATTCACTTAATTGGATAGGTCTGTTTAAAATATGGGACCATTTGCGCATATATGTGTGAGTCTGTTCTGTGATAGGAGAGGCAGCATGCAGTATTTTGTAAATAGTGGATATTAGATGAGAATCATGAGGGCCTCTGGAGCACACCATTTCAAATTCAGTAGGGATAGTTAGGGTCAGTTGTGGTATTTTGGTGGAGAGAAAATGTTGGATTTGTAGAAAGGAGTAAAAGAGGTTTTTTGGGATTTTATATTTAGATGTAGGTCAGTAAAAGTGAGGAGTTTACGGGTCACTGGGTTAACCAGGTGGCGTAGTTGGAAAATACCGGCTTTCGTCCATGGCAACATGGCATCATAAGAGAGGCTATCAGGGATTTCTGGGTTAAAGGTAATA
This sequence comes from Aquarana catesbeiana, assembly GCF_042186555.1. NCBI lineage: Eukaryota > Metazoa > Chordata > Amphibia > Anura > Ranidae > Aquarana > Aquarana catesbeiana. Next base: position 297,667,006 of record NC_133325.1, read on the forward strand.
TTTGTTAAAGGAGAGCATGGGGATGAAAGTTTATATTTTCCGGAGCAGCTTTTCCATATTGAGAGGGTAAATAGCATCGGGTTTAAGCTGATTTTACGTAACTGAGAGATGAATTTATCCAAGGATATGTTATGGCCTAACATGTAGCATGGATGTGCGGGTACCGTGATGCCCATTTCTATCTCAGACCATCTGTTAGGGGCATATATAGATGTCCAGGAGGTTATTGTTCTTAGATGGGAGGCATAATAATATTTGATTATGTTGGGTGCCCCCAAACCTCCACCGGCTCGGGGTGCAAAAAGTACCGAGCTAGCTATCCTATGAGATTTATGATTCCAAATAAAATTTAGGAAATTTTGTTGGATTAACTTTAATTGGGACATTGGAACCTTGACTGGAAGGGTCTCAAAGAGATAGAGGAGCTTAGGGAGCACCGACATTTTGAGGACGTTTATCCTTCCAAGAAGGGATAAGGGGAAATTTGTCCATGACTTTAATAGTTTGTTGATTTCTATAAACATAGGAGGAAAGTTGGCCTGAAAAAGAGTGGAATAAGAGGAAGTCAGATAGACCTCAAGATATTTCAAGGAATGGGTGCACCAACGATATTTGAAATTTTCCTGTAAAGTTGGGAGCATATCTGTGGAAAGATTAATAGGAAGGGCTTCAGTTTTGGTCGGATTTATTTTAAAACCTGAAATGCTGCCAAATTGATGTAGAATTGCATGTAGAGAGGGTATATGATGTATATGAGGGTGTATGATATATGGGGATGGGTCAATGTTAGTAGAATATCATCAGCGAATAGGGACAGTTTGTATTCCTGATGTCTCAGCGCCACTCCCCCTATGTCAGGGTGGGAACGAATAGCTTCAGCCAGAGGTTCCAAACTTAAAATGAAAAGTAAGGGGGATAGAGGACATCCCTGACGGGTACCATTACTTAGGGAGAATAGCGGGGAGACATGGGAAGACAACTGTACCTGGGAAGTGGGCGTGTAGTAAAGCGCTTTTAAAGCGTGTATAAAGGGACCTGAAATTCCATATCTAGTCAAAATGGCGAACATAAAAGACCAGTTTAGGCGATCAAAAGCCTTCTGAGCATCTAAACTGAGGACTATCACAGGTTTCTTAGTTTTAGTCAGTAGATCAATAAGATCGATAGTTCTTCTAGTGTTGTCTCCTGCGTGTCTAGTGGGAACAAAACCGACCTGGTCCTTATGTATGAGTGAGGGGAGAAGTAGGGACAGTCTGTTAGCTAAAATTTTTGTGAAAATCTTATAATCAGAGTTCAGGAGGGCAATGGGGCGATAGTTGTCTGGTAGTGATAAGTCCTTATCCAGTTTCGGAATAACCGTAATAAAGGCATGAAGAAATTGGGAGTGCGGAAATTTCTCTGACATCTGAGAGGTAAATAAACTTATCATATGGGGTATTAAAACTGGTAGGAAGCTTTTAAAGTATGAGTAAGGGAGTCCATCGGGCCCTGGGGACTTGTGGGTCGGAAGCTGGTTAATAACCGCTGTAATTTCTGCAGCAGAGATGGGAGCATTGAGCCCTGAGCGTTTCTCAGGAGAGAGTGTAGGGAGATTTAGAGTTTTAATAAAGTCATCAAACTTTTCTTGAGTGAATGCAAAATTTTTGGTCTGTTGCTAAGCAGTTATAGAGTTTTTGGTAATAATCACCAAAGACCTTGGACATGTGTTGGGGGCAATAGGTAGGTTCACCATTGGGTTGTAATAGTAAATCAGGGATTGAGGCTGTGGGTCTAGGCTTTAATTTATTGACTAGCATTCTATGGGGTCTATTAGCAAATTCGTAAAACTTTTGTTTGGACCAAAGCAAGGATTTAGCAAATGTATTCAAATCAAGAGATTTAATGCGGTTACATAGCGATACCACTGATCTAAGGCGTTCCATCGTAGGGAAGCCGACAAGGAATTCCTCCGCTTTGGATAAATCATGTAAAAGCGATGACCTTTGGAGAGCTTGGTCTTTTTTAAGATGGGAGCTTGAGGAGATGCACTCTCCCCTGAAAAAGGCCTTATGAGCCTCCCATAGGGTGGACGCCTCAGAAACCGAACCTTCGTTAAGATAAAAAAATTCTGTCAGTTTTTTCTGGAGATGAATATGAATATCAGGTGTTTTAAGAAGGGTCTCATTAAGACGCCAGTGGCACGACCTAGTTGTAGGTTTGGTTAGGAGAAGGTCAAGGGCTATGGGGGCATGATCCGACCATGTGATTGTATTTATTTCTGAATGGACTACATATGACAGTAAGGGTGCTGAGACAAAGAAGTGGTCTAGTCTTGTATATAGCTTGTGTGGGGGTGAATAGAATGTAAATTGTTTGGCTGTAGGATGTTTTACCCTCCAAGTATCAAAGAGGTTGTGAGCTCTGATAAGTTTTCTAAAGGATGTAGCCAACTTTTGAACCTGGGGAGGTGGGGTGTGTGTAAAAAGGGCAAGTCTATCTTTAGTCGGAGACATGCATAAATTGAAATCCCCTCCGATGACCATGAATGGTTGAGAAAAGGATTGCAATTTTTCAAAAAACATTTCAAGAAAACCAATCTGTCCTGTGTTGGGTGCATACACATTGGTAAGGGTAAATGAAACATTTTCATGATCACAGTTCAGGAGAACAAAGCGGCCTTGAGGATCTAAGTATGTCGATTTGACACGGATATTAGAATTACGTTTCAGTAATATGGCTACTCCAGCCTTTCCAGAAGGATCTGATGCTATATAAGCGGTAGGAAAATGTTTGGAGGCAAATTTAAAAGATCCCTCCGCTTTAAAATGTCTCCTGAACCATGATCACTTCTGCTCTGGATGCCTTAAACTCCTTCAACGCCAGCCAACGTTTGCGGATGGAACCTAGACCTTTAACATTACATGACAGTATACTTACAGCCATAGCTCAGGTATATGAGTAAAGCATATATTAAATTTAGAGGGTAGAGAAGGAACGTGTACCATGATGTATAAAACATAGTAATAAATATATCATAAATGATCATATGACAGTATTGTATAATTTTTAAAACATAACTGTATTTTGAACATGGGCCTGAAAAGAAAACCCATATGTATGAAAGAATCAATCGAAACAAGGGGTTGGGAAGTAGAAGAAGAAAACAAAAAGAGTAATAAAAATAATGGTAAAAAAAGAGGAGATCCAGGTTAGGACCAAAAAGGGTCTCTAGTAAAAAGAAAAGAAGAAAAAACATATACCAGTTAGGTATTAGGCCTGAGGTACGTGAGAGCCTCAGGAAATCACGGTCTCGAGTCAAGACCATGTTAACAGGGGGTGTGTCAGCCTACAAAATCAGACTTGTGGGCCTCCGCCCAATCCGAACATTAAAAAGAAAAAGAAAAACATGGAACCACCAACATGGGGGTTATGTGCTGGGTTATAACAAACAAGTAAGCAAGTAAACATGTAAGGCACTTCAGATATGGAAGTTCGACTCTGAGCCCAGAGTCTCAGAACACATAGGTCAAAAAAAAGATAGGACCTATGTGTAAAGAGGGATCACAGGGGCATGTCACAGGATGTTTTCAAGTAGGTCCTTTAAATGGAGCCGCTCTTTGAGGTGTAACTGGTGTCTTCTTTGACTTCTGGCGCACCGGGGTCCATATTTTCCCAGGCGTGGACATCTGTCGGGAAGGCGGGATTTGTATCTGCAGGTCTTCATCTGGTATAGGAGAGAGACCTAGGTTTTTGATAAAAGTTTTGCATTCTTGTAGGTCTCGCATGGAGTGTTGTGAACCGTCTTTAATGACTGATAATCGGAACGGGAAACCCCAACGATAAGGGACTTGATATTCTTGCAAATGGGAGGTAACTGGGCGTAGAGCGCGGCGTTTAGCCAAAGTGATGGGCGATAGATCATTGAAAATTTGTAGTTTTGCGCCTTTGAATTCGACCCTCGATCTGTTTCGAGTAGCAATGGTCAAGGCCTCCTTGCTCTCATAAAAGTGGAAACGAGCGATTATGTCCCTGGGATTAGCACCCTGAGGAGGTTTAGGAGCCAGTGATCTGTGTGCTCTATCCAGGCGCCATTCTATGTCAGGGATATGAGGTACCAACATGACAAATAGAGCAAGGAGATAGGATCGAATTTCTTTATCTGAGATGGATTCCGGGACTCCACGGATGCGTAGGTTCTGACGGCGTTCTCAATTTTCGAGGTCTTCTTGCTGTGTTTGTAATTGCGAGACTGCATTTTTCAGGCCTGCGTTTTCCTCTTCTAGGACATGGACATATTGAACCATGTCGTTGAATTTGGTTTCCAGATGATCCGTACGTTCACCAAGTTGATCTATTTCACCCCTAAGCTCGTGGGCTAGCTTATTTACTTCTTTGGTGATGTTATGGGTGATGCTGTGAAGCAGAGCCTGTAACTTAGTATCTAAAACGTCCACTGTTACGGGTAGTGATGTTGCGGGGGGGAAACAGGTGGCTGTGGACGTTGTGAAGAGTCTTCCATAAACAGAGAGGGGTCAACTAATGGGAAATTGTCCGTTTGGTTCATAGCTATCTCCGGGGTATTTGAGGCCAGAGAGTGAGGCCTCCGTAGGTATTTTTCCATTGAGTGGGTTCGCCGAGTGCGGCCTGTGAGGCTTGTTTTGAGTATACGGTGCGTTGGTCTCCGATTTTACCCATGCACTGATTGAGAGGTAACTATGGGGTTCCCTGAAAGGTTAGTGCGTCTCCCGGGTCTTAAAAATAATAGCGTTGCGGAGCAGGAGGTTCGGATCTGTAGGCGGAGGTTGAAGCTTAAAATTCAGACGTCTTCCATTTTTGCAAGCTGCGTGTGCATTTTACATGGAACAGTTGTAAGGGTGATTTGTTAGGTAACTGTTACAGGGCATAGTATTCCCAATGGTGGATACTGATAAGGAAGTATAAAGAGATGGATTATGATGAGTGAGTACAGCTTAGAAGGACAGAAGCAGCTGGGTGTATCTTGGAGTCCTAAGATGGCCGCCGGCCTCCGTGTGTAGGCCGAAGCCGCGGTCTTTCCTATGGGTCAGCCGGCCGGCTGTGTAGGTACCGCTCCGTCTGGGTTTTGTCTGGGCCTAAGGGCTCTTGGAGAGACACAGCTAGTGGGACAGTTGGCGGTTGATGTCCGGGATGTTTGGCTGTGGGATGGTAGGTGTGGATGTTTCCACTACTCACTGTGTCTCTGGGTTATGATGAGTAAGTACAGCCTGGAAGGACAGAAGCAGCTGGGTGTATCTTGGAGTCCCAAGATGGCCGCCGGCCTCCGTGTGTAGGCCGAAGCCGCAGTCTTTCCTATGGGCCGGCCGACCGGCCGTGTGAGTACCACTCCGTCTGGGCTTCGTCTGGGCTAAAGGGTTCTTGGAGAGACACACAGCTAATGGGACAGTTGGCGGTTGATGTCAGGGACGCTTGGCTGTGGGATGGGAGGTGTGGATGTTTCCACTACTCACTGTGTCTTCCAGGGGGATGATGCAGCCGGATCAATAGGCCGCAGGCTGTAGATGGACATAAGGCCGCGGTATTTCAGGGCTCACGGTCAGGGATCCACAGGCAGTACAGCTCTGCTGCAGGTCTATCCAGCATCCTCCAGAGGTGTCCTGCTGGAAGGTGGAGGTAGGATGATTGCTATTTAGGAGCGTGGGAGCCGACAGGCCTCAAGATGGTGTCGGGCCTCGAGCCCAGGAATCAGAGAGCCGGACCGGGATGCACACAGCCAGGTAGAGTCCAAAATGGAGGATAATTTTTAGCTGTGCTTGCAGTAGAGATTGTACTGGGTAGTATGCCATGTTTTTGGGAGTTCTCCAGGGTAAGAGAAAGGTAGGATGGCAGTAGATTGCTTGCTGGCTGTGCAGAGCTCAACACAAGCACGTCTTCCTTGCTCAGTGTCCGGACACGCCCCCCCGCAACCAGAAATTCTAACAAAGAAAGTGCCCTGCTGGAAAGAAAGGGCCAATTGCCTAAAAAAAAAACAAAAAAAATGCTAAATCAAGCACCCCAATTTGGGAAAAATAATGGGGAGCAGAAAAAGAAACAAAACCAAAAAGTTCTGCTAAGCGTAAGTTGTAAAGCTCTTGATTATTGAGTAATAGTATCTATACTTGATATATTCACATATTATTGGACCTGCATGTATTTTATTATATGTGTCTCTTCCATCTTTCCATCATAAGGTTCTTTGGTTACATGTTAAGGTTGGTTCTGAAGAAGCTAACTAGCGAAACGCATCAACCATCCTGTCTTCACACATGCTGTAACCTGTATTGCTGAACCCCCAGACAGTATTCTGTTTTTTATAATGTTTATATGTATATATTCTTTGTAATAAACTCTTATTAATTTGATATTGGGTCCTATTCCTCTATGGTACTGCGATAATCCGTTATGCTGCTCTTGTTCTATATGATCTGGGGGAATATTGTACTGGAGACTGACTGATCTGGGGGATGTATTACTTGGGGACAAAGTGAACTGCGGGGATATTGTACTGGAAATAAATACTCACAATACCCGTTTCCAGGAGGGGATGATCCAGGGATGGTCATCAGCATTCAATCATGGGAAAAAGAAAGAGGAGAACTTAAAAAAATGCTAGCACCTGCCCCTGCTGAAGACTTTTCAGTCGAAATGCATAGGGATAGCATTTTTAGCTTCCCACATTGCCATTTTTATTCTCACAGTGATCACTTTTTATCCTTGTATGGTGTTTTATTCCAATAAATCCCAATTTGGTTGACCTGCACCATGTGGAGTTCACCTCTTTCTTTTTCCCATGTTTGAATGCTGATGACCATCCCTGGACCATCCCCTCCTGGAAACGGGTATTGTGAGTGACAGTCATTGAATTTCTGTCTGGGACCACCTTCCCTCTTGTGTCCATTGGTGCCCGCGACTCACAGGATACTGTCCGGCTTGACATCACGGGAGATCCTCCCTATGCCTGTCTGACGCACTGCTATATGGTATGTGCGTCCTACTGATCCGGTAAGAGTACCTATCTTTTCCTATTGGATATCCACAAGTCTTTTGGTGTTCACCTTCACCTGTGGACTTTTACATTTTGCTGTTTCATATTTCACATATGGGGGGGTTACATTGGGGAACAGACTGACCTGAAGGACTGGGGGATTGTATTAAGGGACAGACTGACCTAGGGAGATTAGGGGGATTGTACTGGAGACAGACATACTGGGAGGATTACACTGGGGGACAGACTGATTGGGGGATCACACTGGGGGGTTTGACCTGGGGGACAGACTGACCTAGGGGGATTGTACTTGGGACTGACTGATCTGGGGGATGTTTTACTGGGGAAAGACTGACCCGGGAAGGATTGTGCTAAGGAACAGACTGACCTGGAGCATTCGGAGGATTGCACTGGGGGTCACACTGACCTGGAGGACTGGGAGGATTGTATTGGGGGACAGACTGACCTGGGAAGATTGGGGGGATTGTACTGAGGACAGACTGATTGGGAGGATTGCACAGGGGGGACAGACTGTTTAGGGGGATTGCACTGGGAGGCACATTGACCTGGAAGGATTACATTGGGGGATAGACTGATTGGGGGGATTGCACTGGGGACAGACTTATTGGGAGGATTGCACAGGGGAAACAGACTGATTGGGGGGATTGCATTGGGAGGCAGATTGACATGGGGGGATTTCACTGGGAGGCAGATTGACCTAGGGGGATTGCACTGGGGGATAGATTGATCTGAGGGGATTGTACTTGGTCTCAACTGACTTGGAGGGGATTGTACTGAGAGACAGACTGACCTGAGGGGATTTTACTGGGGCACAGACTGACCTGGGAAGGATTGTACTTGGGGACAGACTGCTCTGGGGGGGTGTTCTGCTGGGTGACAGATAATTTTTGGGTGGGAGGGATTCCTTCACCCACTTAACTTGTGTGGATAGAAGAATCTGCTTGCTGAACAAGAGAAAACTAACTGTCTATGGCCAGCTTAACAAAGTCCTCCACTATATACATTATTTTGTACATTCCATACTTGTTTTACATGTTTATTTTTCCAACAGGTTGATGGTTGCTAAGCTGTCTTTGACTATTTAAATGAATTTTTTCTATAAGGTAGGTGCAGGTAAAGTGTTAGCCCTCTGTCTATTTTCATTGTGCAGAAAATCAAATGTAACAGAAAAGTGAGACATGTCTGTGGCACAGCAATCTAAGCATATTTTTTAAGTACAAGGTTGTTGTTTTATTTAACTATATCTCTTTAAGCCCTCTCCCACTGTTAATGGAATTTGGCCACACTCACTGTTCACCTGCTCTCCTTGCTGTGCACAAAAGTGCCCCAAGTATTTTACAATCCTAGGTGCACCCCTGGCAAGAAACAAAGCAATTTCCAGTCTTCCTCGTATGATCTTGCACAAAGACCCACAACTCTAGTTCTCTGTTTATTTTCAATTCTCATTTTTAATGAAATGTTAATTCCCTGGAGCAGACATATTTGTACAAGGTCAGTATCTGGAATCATAACATGAATGAAATCAGAATGGATAAATAAACTTGCAAAAAGCTAATTCAAACTGTAAATCAGTTAAAGCAGAGTGACCACTTGTGCAGCAATGAGCCTGCCCAGCAGCAGAAAAAGAATTTTGAGGTAAGAGCAGAGTGTAAAGCCCCGTACAAATGGACTGAACGTCGGGCGGCATCGGCTGGTTCAATAGAAACCAACTGACTGTCAGGATTACTTAGTGCTCATGTTCCTCGTTCCAGCATCCGGGGTTTTGGCTATGGCACTCTTCTTGTCTGTCTGTCCACCTGCAGGCTGATTAATGTGATTAGTCTCTGGGTGGAAACCAAGCCTGTTATAAGCCAGCTCAGACCTCATTTGGGTGCTTGTGATAAAGAGTAATATGTGTGTTGTTGCTGACTCAGTTAAATTGATGATAGGAAACTCCTATCCTCATATTGATTAGTGGTTCCAAATTAATAATAACTACTGCAGTAGGGAACAGACACAAAAGATACGCTCAGCATCTTTCCAAATAACTGTTCTGCTTTATTATGACGCAATTGAAGGTTTTTCTGCACATGATTATGTAGGTATAACATTAATATTACAATTGTACGTTTATGGTAACAAGGGGTGTTACATAAACAGGCTAATGCTAATCAGGACTCAAAAGAATGTAAACATGTACTGAAAACATTATTAGTGCTGTGTGCACAGTGAGGGCAGTGTGCAATACATACAAAATAGAATACAATTATATACAGAACTTACAAATTTCTATTACATTCCTGACCAAGCTCCTTGTCTGTCTGCCCTGCTTTGCTAGTTTGGATTTCCCTGTGTATGACTTTGGATCGTATTATTGGACTAATCCTTGAACTCAACCTGCCTTTTACCTGGACTGTCATAGAACCACGGTATCTGTCTGCTAACCACAAGTATCTATTTGCTTTGCTCAGTTTGCATCTGCCCTGGCGTGGTGGCCAGGCACCATAGCATTGTGTATAAGTCCTGGGGGCAACTGAGTACCAGTAGGCCTGCTTGCCTTATGGGAAAGGGGGCTGCTATAGGTGAAGCACACAGTAGCCAGCTATAGTGTCTGACCACCTGCATTGGGGGTAGACATGATACTGACATTCAGCCGGTGTGTACTGCAGCCGGTCACCCAAAAGCCAACCATTCGGTCGGCTTCTGTCGAAGGGGCATGACTGAGAAAGGTCTGCTCCCTGTAAGCACTCTTGCCCATTGACGGGAGTGTTCTGATGGAGGACCATCCTCCTGTTAGAGCACAATAGAACAGCAGGGGATATTGCTGTACTTACATTGGATTGTTAGTACAGCGGCTCCGACCTTAGCTGTCAGGTATTTTTTTTGGGCTGCGACCTGAGCTGTCAGTTTTTTTTGTTCAGCCAACTAGGCTTTAGTCCAACAATAGATAAGAGCTTAGGAGGAAAATGTGAAAGCAAAAGTACCCCAAGCTATCTGCACCCAGAGCTGCACACACACAACATTCAAGAGAAAGGTTGAATAATTCCCTTGATGTACTAGACTTGGACTTTTACAGACAGGCAAAAGTAGAACCTCCATGTACACTGAAATACTTCATGATTAGGGATGAGCCGAACACCCCCCGGTTCGGTTCGCACCAGAACCTGCAAATTCACACGAACGTTAGAACCCCATTGACGTCTATGGGACTCGAACATTCAAAATCAAAAGTGCTCATTTTAAAGGCTAATTTGCATGTTATTGTCCTAAAAAGGGTTTGGGGACCCGGGTCCTGCCCCAGGGGACATGTATCAATGCAAAAAAAACTTTTAAAAACGGCCGTTTTTCGGGAGCAGTGATTTTAATGATGCTTAAAGTAAAAAAAAAAAGTGAAATATTCCTTTAAATATCGTACCTGGGGGGTGTCTATAGTATGCCTGTAAAGTGGTGTGTGTTTCCTGTGCTTAGAACAGTCCCTGCACAAAATGTCATTTTTAAAGGAAGAAAAGTCATTTAAAACTGCTTGCGGCTTTAATGTAATGTCGGGTCCTGGCAATATGGATGAAAATCAGTGAGACAAACGGCATGGGTACCCCCCAGTCCATTACCAGGCCCTTTGGGTCTTGTATGGATATTAAGGGGTAACCCGCACCCAAATAAAAATAAGGAAAGGTGTGGGGCCACCAGGCCCTATATACTCTGAACAGCAGTATACAGGCGGTGCAAACAAGACAGGGACTGTAGGTTTGTTGTTAAGTAGAATCTGTTTGTAATTTTGAACTGGTACATTTCTAGCGTGTTTAGCTCCAGCCAAAAAAATCTTTTTTAAGCTTTTTGGAAAATATAGGGAAGGGTTATCACCCCTGTGACATTTGTTTTGCTGTCTGTCCTCCTCTTCAGAAGATTTCACCTCACTTTTTGTCCCAATGACAAATGTTTTTTGAAAATTTGGGTTTTTTTGTGGAACAAGGATTGGAAATCATCAGTGGAAAGGAGAAATGTTTTTCCCATATTAACTCTTACAGGAGAGAATTTCCCTTCCTAGGGGTAGATTTCATCTCACTTCCTGTTGTCTCCTTCCGTTTGCAAGTAGGAGTCGTTTGTAAGTTTAGATGTTTGAAAGTAGGGGCCTGCCCTATATACTCAGCAGAAATTTGGGCCTTAGGTGTTGTTGTGGCCACAACACTGTAAGCCCTCACAGGGCCCTGCTGTGAAATATTAGATCAAGAATTGTAATTACATGTCCCTGTTGAACAGGGGCTGAAAAATTAGACCTTAGGCACTGGTGCTGGTGACACAACACTGCAACCCGTCACAGATACTCTAGTTGGAAAGCAGGAATGAGCCCTGCTGCAAAGTATTGCATCAAAAATTGTAATTACATGCCCCTGTTAAACAGGGGCTCAAAAATTAGGCCTTAGGCACTGGTGCTGGTGCCACAACACTGCAACCCCTCACAGATACTCTAGTTGGAACGCAGAAACGCGCCCTGCTGCAAAGTATTGCATCAAAAATTGTAATTACACGCCCCTGTTAAACAGGGGCTGAAAAATTGGGCCTTAGGCACTGGTGGTGGCGCCCAGAACCAAAAATGTTCTTACAAGCTATCAGCGTGATCATTGAGGAGGAAGAGGATAATTACTCAGGATAGTCACTCAGCATCAGCATAGGCAGTCTTTGAAGGGATCTGAGATTTCAAAAAAAATTATTCGGTTACATCAGCATCAGGTTCTTGGTAGCTGGTGGTGATCCAAGACTGATTCATTTTTATGAAGGTCAGTCGATCGACCGAGTCGGTGGACAGACACAACCTGTGATCGGTTACAAAGCCTCCAGCAGCACTGAATGTGCGTTCCGAAAGAACTCTGGATGCAGGACAGGCCAGTAGCTCAATTGCATACTGTGCAAGCTCTGGACAGTGATCCATCCTCAAGACCCAGTAACCCAGAGGATTTTCGGTGGGAAAGGTGTCCAAGTCAGATCTTGCCCCTAGGTATTCCTGCACCATGTAAAACAGACGCTGGCAATGGTTGCTGGAACCGATCATACCTTGGTGCTGCGGACTAAAAAATCGTCTGAACGCATTGGTCAGGCGGCCACCTTCTCCACCGCTCCTTCTTTGGCTGACCGAAGCCTCAGCAATACGTAGTCCAGAAATAGGAGTTTGTAACCTCCCAGTCTCTGGGAACGCGTTGCACAGACCTTTCTGCAAGGCCTCCCGAAGATGTTTCATCCTCTGCTCCCTCTGCAATGGCAAAATAAGGTCCGCAACCTTACACTTGTAACGTGGATCAGGGAGGGTTGCCAGCCAGTATTGGTCCTTCTCCTTGATACCACGAATACGAGGATCCTTACGCAGGCTTTGCAGGATCAGGGAGGCCATGCAGCGTAGGTTTGCTGAGGCATTCGGTCCGGAGTCCTCTGGGTCACTAAGGACGACATAGTCCACAGCCACCTCCTCCCAGCCATGTACAAGTCCATGTGTTTCTTGGGACTGATCCCTTAAAGACTGCTGCTGATGCTGAGTGCCAGGCTCTACCTCCATACTGACACAATCTTCCTCCTCTTCCTCCTCCTCCTCCTCCTCTTCTTCCTGTGTGATCGGCGGGCATGCAGGAACACTGTCTGGATAAAGGGGGCCTTGAGAGCTAAGGAAGTCCTCCTCTTCCTGCCTCTGTTCTGCCTCAAGTGCCCTGTCCATTATTCCACGCAGCGTGTGCTCCAACAGGTGGACAAGGGGGACAGTGTCACTGATGCATGCACTGTCACTGCTCACCATCCTCGTGGCCTCCTCAAATGGTGACAGGACAGTGCATGCATCCCTGATCATGGCCCACTGGCGTGGGGAAAAAAAACAAGCTCCCCTGACCCTGTCCTGGTGCCATAGTCGCACAGGTACTCATTGATGGCCCTCTGCTGCATGTGCAGCCGCTGCAGCATGGCCAACATTGAGTTCCACCTGGTGGGCATGTCACAGATTAGGCGGTTCTTGGGCAGGTCAAACTCCTTTTGGAGGTCCGCCAGCCAAGCACTGGCATTATATGACCTGCGGAAATGCACACAGACTTTCCTGGCCTGCCTCAGGACATCCTGTAAGCCCGGGTATACCTGCCCAAGAACCGCTGCACAACCAAGTTAAGGACATGAGCCAAACAGGGCACATGGGTCATTTGTCCCTGTCGGAGGGCGGAGAGGAGGTTGGTGCCATTGTCGCAAACCACCATTCCTGCCTTAAGTTGGCGTGGCATCAACCACCTCTGAACCTGCCCCTGCAGAGCTGACAGAACCTCTGCCCCAGTGTGGCTCCTGTCCCCCAAGCACACCAGCTCAAGCACCGCATGGCATCTTTTGGCCTGCATACTTGCGTAGCCCCTTGAATGGCTACGGAGCACCGCTGGTTCCGAGGACAAAGCACAGGAAGAGGCCATGGAGGAAGAAGAAGAGGAGGCGTGGAGGAGAGAGGTGTGTCACAATCATTAGTAGTGGCATTTTGGAGGCGTGGTGGCGGAACAACCTCCAACACTACTGCACCTTGTCCTGCATCCTTCCCAGCTGCCAGCAGAGTCATCCAATTCGCCGTGAAACTTAGGTAACGTCCCTGTCCATGCCTGCTGGACCATGAGTCAGGGGTGCACCTTACCGCTGACCACCCTGTCCAGCGAGGCATGGACATTGCCTTCCACATGCCGGTAGAGAGCCGGAATCGCCTTCCATGAGAAAAAGTGGCATTTGGGTACCTGCCACTGAGGAACCGCACATTCCACAAACTCACGGAAGGGGGCAGAGTCTACCAACTGAAAAGGCAGCAGTTGAAGTGCTAGCAATTTTGCCAAGCTAGCATTCAACCGCTGGGCATGTGGATGGCTGGGAGCAAACTTCTTTCGGCAGTGCAGCAGCTGGGGCAGGGAAATTTGCCTGGTACAATCTGACGTCGGTGTACCGAAAGCAGATTGCCCACAAGTACTTGGCTGTGACACACCTAATTCTACACCTTCATTCCTCTCAGTGCAAGTCTCAGAGAGCACTGAAGGTATAGTGGGGTTGGAGATCTCAGCTGATGAGGAGCAAGGAAAGGTCCTCTTTGTTCTTTGGTGTGGATCTTTTAGATACGCTTGCCAACGAACTGCATGGCAGGTCAACATATGTCTGGTCAAGCATGTGGTACCCAAGTGGGAGATGTTTTGGCCACGCGAGATACGCTTGAGACATATGTTGCAAATAGCAGTGGTGCGATCTGATGCACTCGTCTCAAAAAAGGCCCACACCAAAGAACTTTTTGAATAACGCGCAGAGACTGCAGCGCCCTGAACATGTGGAGCTTTGGGGTGTGATGCAGTCAGTGTGCTGCCCTTAGGCTGGCCCCTGGAGAGCATCCTGCCTCATTGGTGATGTGCCGCCTCCTGATCCTCCTCTCTCCTATCAAGCACCCACGTTGAGTCAGTGACCTCATCATCCCCTCCCTCCTCATCACTGGAGCAAACCTGGCAGTATGCTGCAGCAGGGGGAGCATGACTGCCAGATTGCTGTCCTTTTTGGGCACCCCCTCTGGCCGTGCTCACGTTACTGCCTTCATCAAGCTCAGTATCATCATCAGAGCCTTCCAAACGCTGGACATCCTCCTGGAGCATGTACCCAACTCTGTGGTCAAACAGTTCGAGGGACTCCTCAGGAGGACATGGTGGGGCTAGGGAAGGAGTTACTGATGATATTGAGCCGAGGGAAGAGGCCGCTGCTTTGCCAGACAAAGTACCCTGAGCATGGGTGAGAGAGTATGAGGAGGATGAGGACGGCTTGGTCATCCACTCGACCAAGTCTTCCGCATGTTGCGGCTCAACACAGCCAGCTGCCGAAAAAAAAGGCCAAGCGTGTGCCACGGCCACATGCTGATGAGGATGCACCGTCCCCACGACCAGCACTAGACACAGAGCCTGCTTGCCCTCTTTTATTGGCTTGTGACTGTCTGCCTCTCCTTCTTGGCCTTCCAGACATACTAATGGCCTTTAGCTGCACTAAGCTGGGATATATATATATATATATATATATATATATATATATGTGTGTGTATATATATATATATATATATATATATATACACTGATACTGCAGCTAGCAAAATCAACTGCCTGCCTGTAGTATGAGAACACCACCAACCTTCTACAGGTAGCTTTAGCTGAACACTGTGCAGAGCTCGCAAAAAAATAACTTGTAGATTTAGCTGAACACTGTGAGGAGGACGCACCACACTAACTTGTAGTTTTAGCTGAACACTGTGAGC
The DNA here is from genome assembly GCF_042186555.1 of Aquarana catesbeiana. Classification (NCBI taxonomy): domain Eukaryota; kingdom Metazoa; phylum Chordata; class Amphibia; order Anura; family Ranidae; genus Aquarana; species Aquarana catesbeiana. The sequence goes on from NC_133325.1 coordinate 297,682,260, forward strand.
AGGATGCACTACACTAACTTGTAGCTTTAGATGAACACTGTGCAGAGCTCGCAAAAAAATAACTTGTAGGTTTAGCTGAACACTGTGAGGAGGACGCACCACACTAACTTGTAGTTTTAGCTGAACACTGTGAGCAGGACGCACTACACTAACTTGTAGCTTTAGATGAACACTGTGCAGAGCTCGCAAAAAAATAACTTGTAGGTTTAGCTGAACGCTGTGAGGAGGACGCACCACACTAACTTGTAGTTTTAGCTGAACACTGTGAGCAGGACGCACTACACTAACTTGTAACTTTAGATGAACACTGTGCAGAGGTCTCACTACACTAACTTGTAGTTTTAGCTGAACACTGTGAGCAGGACGCACTACACTAACTTGTAGCTTTAGATGAACACTGTGCAGAGGTCTCACTACACTAACTTTTAGTTTTAGCTGAACACTGTGAGCAGTACGTACTACACTAACTTGTAGCTTTAGCTGAAAACTGTGCAGAGGTCTCACTACACTAACTTGTAGTTTTAGCTGAACACTGTGAGCAGGACGCACTACACTAACTTGTAGTTTTAGATGAACACTGTGCAGAGGTCTCACTACACTAACTTGCAGTTTTAGCTGAACACTGTGAGCAGGACGCACTACACTAGCTTGTAGCTTTAGATGAACACTGTGCAGAGCTCGCAAAAAAATAACTTGTACGTTTAGCTGAACACTGTGAGGAGGACGCACCACACTAACTTGTAGTTTTAGCTGAACACTGTGAGCAGGACGCACTACACTAACTTGTAACTTTAGATGAACACTGTGCAGAGGTCTCACTACACTAACTTGTAGTTTTAGCTGAACACTGTGAGCAGGATGCACTACACTAACTTGTAGCTTTAGATGAACACTGTGCAGAGCTTGCAAAAAAATTACTTGTAGGTTTAGCTGAACACTGTGAGGAGGACGCACCACACTAACTTGTAGTTTTAGCTGAACACTGTGAGCAGGACGCAATACACTAACTTGTAGCTTTAGATGAACACTGTGCAGAGGTCTCACTACACTAACTTGTAGTTTTAGCTGAACACTGTGAGCAGGACGCACTATTCTAACTTGTAGTTTTAGATGAACACTGTGCAGAGGTCTCACTACACTAACTTGTAGTTTTAGCTGAACACTGTGAGCAGGACACACTACACTAAGGGCTCTTTCACACTGACGATCCGTATGTCCATTTTTCATCCTTCTGTTTTCGGATGAAAAACGGACATACATGTATTCCTATGGAGCGTCAGATGTCAGCGGTGACATGTCCGCTGACATCCGACCCGCTCCGATCCGAAAAGTGTAACGGAGGAAAACCCTACTTTTCCATCCGTTTTCGGATCGGATCGGGTGACGACGGACATTATGGTCCATCATCATCCGATCCCCCATAGGGGAGAGCGTTGCTCTGACAGGTCCGCCGCTGCACAGTGTGCAGCAATGGACCTGTCATCTTTCTGCTCAGCGGGGATCGGCAGAGCAATCCCCGCTGAGTAAGTGGGTGTTCACGGGGTGGATCATCACTGATCCGCCCCGTGTGAAAGAGCCCTAACTTGTAGCTTTAGATGAACACTGTGCAGAGTTCGCAAAAAAATAACTTGTAGGTTTAGCTGAACACTGTGAGGAGGACGCACCACACTAACTTGTAGTTTTAGCTGAACACTGTGAGCAGGGCGCACTACACTAACTTGTAGCTTTAGATGAACACTGTGCAGAGGTCTCACTACACTAACTTGTAGTTTTAGCTGAACACTGTGAGCAGGACGCACTACACTAACTTGTAGCTTTAGATGAACACGGTGCAGAGGTCTCACTACACTAACTTGTAGTTTTAGCTGAACACTGTGAGCAGAACGCACTACACTAACTTGTAGCTTTAGATGAACACTGTGCAGAGGTCTCACTACACTAACTTGTAGTTTTAGCTGAACACTGTGAGCAGGACGCACTACACTAACTTGTAACTTTAGATGAACACTGTGCAGAGGTCTCACTACACTAACTTGTAGTTTTAGCTGAACACTGTGAGCAGGACGCACTACACTAACTTGTAGCTTTAGATGAACACTGTGCAGAGGTCTCACTACACTAACTTGTAGTTTTAGCTGAACACTGTGAGCAGTACGTACTACACTAACTTGTAGCTTTAGCTGAAAACTGTGCAGAGGTCTCACTACACTAACTTGTAGTTTTAGCTGAACACTGTGAGCAGGACGCACTACACTAACTGTAAATAGTCTAGCTGCCTGACTGTGGTACTAATAGGATCAAAAGAACACCAGCAATTTTCCTCAGGTAGCTGTAAATACTGTAACAAGACAAGCCTGCCTGTCAGTATATATATATATATATATATATATATATATATATATATATATATATGCAACACCTGGGATGCATATATATACACAATACACTGTAAGTGCAGCTAACTCACTGATTGTCCTGCTTAATCTAGCTAACTCAAATGAAATGACATTGTCTCTCTGTCTATCTATGTATCTCAATGCCGGAACACACACTACACAGGGCCGCCGTGCAGGCGGCCTTATATAGTGTGGGGCGTGTTCTAAACCCCCTGAGCCAAAATTGGCCAAAGCCACCCTGGCTTTGGCCAATTACAGCTCTCTCTACCGACGACGCTGTGATTGGCCAAACATGCGGGTCATAGTACATGCTTGGCCAATCATCAGCCAGTAATGCACTGCGATGCCGCAGTGAATTTTAGGCCGTGACGCGCCACACGAATTTGGCGCGAACGGCCCATAACGTTCGGAATTCGACGAACGACCGAACAGCCGATGTTCGAGTCGAACATGGGTTCGACTCGAACACGAAGCTCATCCCTATTCATGATGATCTGCACTGTACTGCACTCTCACCAAGAGTTATTGGGAATACAAAACAGCTCACTTCTGCCAAGCTACAGCCCCTGTCTGCTCTGACAGCTAGAGTCTAGCTGTCAGAGCGGACAGGAGCTACAGGACCCTGTAGGTGCAAGACTGTGGACCAATACTGGACCATGGCCTGGTGGTTGAAAACAATTTTCTAGGTAGTAATTGAATGCAGAATGGTAGCAATTGAATGCAGAATGCAATCCCCAGAAGTCTACCTTCTGTAGGAGATGGCCCACACACTTTCATAGGTGATCCTGATGTAAAAAAAAACAGGATGTAAGGTTAATATTCTTTTCTTCTCCTTATGTTTACTTTTTTTAATGTGCTTAAATTTAGTTTTTTTCATCTGGAGAGTGGGGGTAGGCAAGCATTGGACCTTGGTACCAATGGACAACTGATATATTTCTGCAAGGTCCGTATTGAATGTTTTTAAAGCAGAGTTCTACAAATACAATTTACACAACCAACTACATGTGATGATGATATCGCAAACAGATGTTATCTTTAGTGACATCCACATTTCGATCCAGCTGCAGTTACAGTGGGGAAAATTTCACACTCTAAAGTAAGGCCACCGATAATAATAAATTACCAATATGGGGACTCAGGGGTGTGAGGGGGTGCAACCTTGACTTATTGGAAAAGTCAAGATTTACATATACTGTTGACTTTTCCAATAAGTCAAGGTTGCATCCCCTCCCACCCCCTGAGTCCCCATATTGGTATTTTATTATCGGTGGCCTTACTAACCACTTGCAGAAAGTTTAAAGGTTTGATTTAGAGTGTGGAATCCTCAATGCAAAGTTATTGTTTTTTTAAGAGAATTTCCATTATAATTTAGAAACACTGCAATTTAGTCTTTCCATTGAGACCCTGAAACCAATCCTTCTTATGTACATCATGGAAAGTGTTCATATAGTCTGTATGGGTTTTAGTTTCCTCCAGCTGGTGGTAGTTTAAAAGTGCCATCTGAATAAGCTTGTCATTATTATTTAGTAATAAAATTATAACTTTCTGGCCACTATTAATACAAATGATAATGTTTTGTATTATTATTTTTTTTTTTTAATTTAAATTATGTTATGTTATGTAAAATCTGTACCCTAGACATGTAGCTGTTGTGCTGAAATCCATACAATGTGCTAAATGTAAAAAGAAAACTAAATTTGGAAGTCATTCTAACATTGCAAAGGAGACAATAAAATACTCACAGACAGTTTGGCAGAGCAGCAAAGATTTGCACACTAATGACATGCTTGTTTTGATAGGTGTTTGCTTTATTCTGAAGTGGCAACATATAATTCATTCAGCTGTGAATGGGGAGGACTATTAGAGCAGTCAATGTATCCCACGTGTTCCCTGTAGCATTAGGAAGGCAGATAAGGCCTCAGCAGACACTGCTATGAAATTGAGACTGCTTTTCACTTGAATGTGATCCTGATTACCTCAGCAAGGCCACCTGCTGCTTTAGAGGCTGATTTCTTTTGTGTGTCTGCGCTAAGCAGTTTCCATTTGTAGTGCCTCAGGGGACTGCAACCTTAAGGCCAAACCCAGCTGACTCCAATCTGGTGGAGAACTGCCTGAACAATCAGGTTTACAGCCACTGGTCATTGCTCATATGCTGCCCTTTTTCCGTAAGCTGACTAGAACAATGGATATATTTATTCTTATACTTGGGACCTTTGTGAGTGATGGTTGACAGTAAATTTGTTTCTGTCAATTTTGTTACACAGCAAAATAAAATATTACATCTATGAGCTTATTCAATAAGTTAATACAGGGAAGAAAGGACTAACTTTAAAATGCAGAATCCATAGCGACGCATCATAATCCATCTTGTACTGATTTGGCTTTAGCAAAGTCAGCTCTTATTCGTTGTTATGTTTACTGTAATTCTGATTTTGATGGTAACTCAAGCAGAACTGTCCAAGTATTTTCTTGCAGCCTATATTTGACATATATTTAGCATATTTTTTTGGGGGGGCAACAATCCACCCGTCGCCACCACATCCCCCCCGATCGGGTCACAGGCACCCCCCACATTCAGTCGGTCAGTCAGTCACCAGCCCCGTACTTACCCCATCTAGGTCGCGGGCAGAGCTTCCTCCTCCTGGTGCCTTATGGCGGCTTCCCCTGTGTCTCCTTCCTCCTCCTCCTTGGTGGCCAATAGGATTTCTTCTCCCCTTGGCCAATCGCGTGATGTGTTTCTGATTGGCTGGGAGGAGAATCAGGAAGACAATAGTGAATATTAATTCGCTATTGTCACACAACTGGGTGGGTTCACTGCGCCCCGAGCCCACCCTTTTTTGAAGTCTATTAGAGCCTCTGGCTCTAATCACGTGCTTCTAAAAAAAAAAAAAAAAATCCATGCGTCCGGCCCTCATGTAGATTAGGGGGCCGTACGCATAGATTAGGGGGAGGTGCCCCTGCGCCCTGCATTACGGGCTGCCACTGATATTAACTAAGAGCCACCAATCAGATTCAAATTTAAATAATGCCACTGAAAACTGACCATGCAGGACAGAGGCTGATTGGTTGACTGAGAGTAACAATGATAGTTTCTACTTACTCCATATTACTAAATGTGGGGGGATGTGGCCTGGTATGGTTCAGAAAGGGGGAGGCCACTTGCCTGTCCCACCCCTTTCCTGGCCTGCCAGGCTGCATGCTCGTTTAAGGGCCTGGTATAGAATTTGGGGGGGACCCCCACACTGTTTTTTTTTATTTTGGCAAGGGGGTTCCCTTAAAATCCATACCAGACCAAAACGGCCTGATATAGATTTTTTTCACATTTTTGTCTTGCAATGTTTTTTTTTTCATTCAGCTGTCAGTGGGGAACCCCGCTGACAGGTGATGACTCATCTGTTGTTAAGGACATGGCGGCCGGGCTGCTCCATAACCCCTTCACACCGACGTCACACAAATCTGTGGCCCCACTGCACTGGTCTTTTTGTTGTGGGGCCGCATATATGTGTACCTCCCTTTGTGCTGGGAGCACGCCACATGGTGCGCTACCAGCACAGAAACCGGGGAACTAACCGTAAGCACCGGGCCCCATACTAACGATCCTGTGTCACCTGATCACTGTCATAGCCTCTGATTGGCTATCACAGTGATCAGACATTGTGAAGCTCGCCCCCGTGTTTTCTTCTTTTGTGAATGGAGAACGGAGATACATTGTATCTCTCTCTGTCCTTGCACAGAAAAAAAGTGTGTGTAAATAAATAAATGTAATAATAATAATAATAATAATAATAATAATAATAACAAAAAAATAAAATAAAAAATCCAAAAAAAACCTAGATCAAGGTTTGATCTAGGTCAGTGCCAGAGTTAGTGTTTGGGTCAAAGTCAGGGTCAAAGGTCAAGGTCAGGGTCAAAAGTCAGCGTCAGGAATTTTGGAGGGGGGACAGAATTTTTATTTTTTTAAATTAGTATCCGTGTCAGTTAGAGTTAGTGTCAGTGTGTTTTAGTTAGAATTAAAAAAAAAGCAAAATGCACATTATTGTTTTTGGGCTGTACTATGGGTACATGCAACACCTAACATACACATATGGGATATCACTGCGATCATCAGAAGCATCTTTTATGGCTTGTTCTTTGGTGATAGGCTATGGTAGTACCAAGAAATATACAGCTAAATTAAAAAAAAAAAAGAATATTTTTTTTACTATTTTGGGGCAGTTTTCCTTTGATAATAAAAAAAAAAGCAGGAGATATCCATTATCCTTTACCACCAAATGAAAGCCCAATCTGTCCTAAAAAAAACAAGATATAATTTACCTGGTTGCACAAAGTAGTTGTGATGATATGTATGGTTTTACTAACACATATCAAAGTCACAAAATTGGGCTTAGGCATTAAGATTTGTTTTACCCTTAGGCGCGAAAGGAGTTAACAACCAGCTATTCACTGTGTTCTGTGCCCAGATTGGGCAAAGCCTTACACCTGATCAGTGGTCGAGTGCATTGCTTCAGCCAATCAGGGCCCTGGAATGTACTGTACAGCACGTAGTGCATTGAGGGGCACTCGGTGGGCAAACATCACAACGAGCATCCCCCAAAATCGGATGTTCGGCGAACACCCGAACGGGCGCTGTTTGGGGCCGAAATAATGCTCGGCCCGAACTGTTCGCCCTTCTCTACTCCTGTTTTCAGTACACAACCCTGCTCCACATAGTGTATGTGATCACTCTACTCCTTCTAGTGCACACACTTCCAAATGAATGATCTATGCAAAAATAATGTAAGGAGCAAAACAATTGATCAGCAGAGGAAGACACTATGTAGTTAGTAAGAGCGGTGCTCACTGATATTGCCTGCATTTGAGAAGCATGAAAATACAGAGGTGGGTGGAGGCAATTTCCCGGAGGGGGAGGGCAGGTGCAGGGTGTTTATTAATGAGGTCAGCTGCTGAAGTACTGCCTTCTAATGGTTTCCATGTCCTAAGGATGAATACTGGGAAGTAATGCAAGAGTTTTCTATAGGTAACTGAGGAAAGTTTTGCTAGAATATAGAGGAAGCATTTTCTTTTCTACAACAGAGGTACATTAATGGTATATTGGTACTTAGGGAAGCTGAAATTTAAAAAAAGAAACTTAGCTTAGGCAAATAGGCTGTTCACTTTGCAGGGGGAATTTTCACTTAGCAAGGGAATTTTTCCTTCGCTTAGTGAAAGTGAAGAAAATTCACTTTCCAAAGAGTACACAATGACTTGCAAGAAAATTAAAATCAAACTTTTTTCTTGCTTGTACATTTCCTTGCAAAATGAAAAGCTTACTGCATATGTCTTGAGTAAATCATTGCCATTGCATGACAAAGATTATAACTCTCTCCTGTGTACAATGTAAAATGGAGCAAAACAACATAAAAAGTGATCTAATTTTATCAAAATGAAAGCAATAGTCATAATTCCAAAACTGCCATACATTCCATGCCCAAAACGAGAGCCTGACACTTCTAATTGCTGCAGCATAGTAATATTGCAAACAGAACATAACTAGCAAATACATCAGGCTGAAAAATAATTAAATACATCTTAGAAGGGTAGGAAACCAAAAGTTGAATTCTCAAAACAGATTTGATCAAATAACTAATGTAATCCTACAATATTTTAATAAATCCCACAGCTGTTGAAAACTCTTATTAATAAACTTAACAGGCCATTTAATCATTTCCTTCCCTGACCTTTTCATCCCTTTAACTGAATGTTTACACTGGGGGGACAGGAAGGGTTGCCTGATCATGTGATCACTGCGATTGGCTGCCACAGTGGTCACATGTTAAGCAGCTTCTCTTGCCAGCTCCTGATCATTACTAAAGACTGTGAATTGTCTGTGCTGGGAGCGTACAGTGAGAAGTATACTCAGAACAGAAACCTTTGTCTTCCATTGAAGCATATGTGTGGCGTATGTGAGTTAAAAGCCACGTTCACCATTTCAGGCAGAATTTAACTTTTCATAAAAAATACAGCATTTTCTTATATCTTTTCTGCTCAAGCCGTCCCAGTGTGCTTATCTCTCACTTACAGCGCCTTGAAAAAGTATTCATGCCCCTTGAAATTTTTCACATTTTGTCCTGTTACAACCAAAAATGTATTTTATTGGGATCTTAAGTGATAGACCAACATTGTTTAGAACATTGTGAAGTGGAAGGAAAATGATAAATAGTTTTCTATTTTTTTTTAAATAAATATGTGAAAAGTGTGGCGTGCATTTGTATTCAACCCTCTTTACTCCGAAACCCCTAACTAAAATCTAGTGGAACCAATTGCCTTCAGAAGTCACCTAATTAGTAAATACAAGCTACCTGTGTCTAATTTAATCTCAGTATAAATACAGCTGTTCTGTGAAGCCCTTAGAGGCTTGTTAGAGAATCTCAGTGAACAAACAGCATCACGAAGGCCAAGAAACACATCAGACAGGTCAGGGATAAAGTTGTGGAGAAGTTTAAAGCAGGGTTGGGTTTTAAAAAAATATTTCAAGCTTTGAACATCTCACAGAGCACTGTTCAATCCATCATCCAAAAATGGAAGGAGTATGGCACAACTGCAAACCTACCAAGACATAGCTGTCCACCTAAACTGACAGGCCAGGCAAGAAGAGCATTAATCAGTGAAACAGCCAAGAGGCCCATGGTAACTCTGGAGGAACTACAGAGATCCACAGCTCAGGTGGGAGAATCTGTCCCCAGGACAACTATTAGTTGTGCTCTCAAAAAATGTGGCCCTTATGAAAGGGTGGCAAGAAGAAAGCCATTGTTGAAAGAAAGCCATAAGAAGTCCCGTTTGTAGTTTGCGAGAAGCCACGTAGGGGACACAGCAAACATATGGAAGAAGGTGCTCTGGTCAGAAGAGACCAAAGTTGAACTTGTTGGTCTAAAAGCAAAACGCTGTGGTGGAAAAGTAACACTGCACATCACCCTGAACACACCATTCCCACCGTGAAACATGGTGGTGGCAGCATCATGTTGTGGGGATTCTTTTCTTCAGCAGGGATAGGGAAGCTGGTCAGAGTTGATGGCAAGATAGATGGAGCCAAGTACAGGGCAATCTTGGAAGAAAACCTGAAAAGACTTGAGACTGAGGCGGAGGTTCTTTTTCCAGCAGGACAATGACCCTAAATATACAGCCAGAGCTACAATGGAATGGTTTAGATCAAAGCATATCCATGTGTTAGAATGACCCAGTCAAAATTCAGACCTACATCCAACGGAAAAATCGCTGTTCACAGATGCTCTATATCCAATCTGACAAAGCTTGAGCTATTTTACAAAGAAGAATGGGCAAAATGTCACTCTCTAGATCTGCAAAGCTGGTAGATACATACCCAAAAAGACTTGCAGCTGTAATTGCAGTGAAAGGTGATTCTACAAAGTATTGACTCAGGGGGGGCTGAATACAAATGCATGCCACACTTTTTACATATTTATTTCTAAAGCATTTTCAAAACCATTTATTATTTTCCTTCTACTTCACAATTATGTGCCACTTTGTGTTGGTCTATCACATAAAATCCCAATAAAATACATTTATGTTTTTGGTTGTAACATGACAAAATGTGGAAAATTTCAAGGGGTGTGAATACTTTTTCAAGACACTGTCCCTCATCCACAGAAACTTTCAATCTTCACCTTTCTGTTTGAATTAAAAAAAAATGCTTTCTGCTTCTATCACTTCCTGTGAATCATCGCCCATCATGCACTGTCTTAGTGCATCATAGAATAGGCATGTATTACCACTCTGGACCACACCTCCCTCGTTGCTATACCACCTTTTGTTTCAGTTACACCCACTTTCCTAAGTCTTTCCTTAAGATGACCCTACACAATATAACCTGATTGTAGAATCCTCTTTTAGGTCTACCATGAACTATGTCGTGCAAGGGCCTGATTTAATATCAGTTGAATAGATTGTTCAGGTGGGTCCTCCTATTCCACAGTTTTGGTAAATCTAAAGGAAATTGTGCAGAGATTATACAATCAGATTGCATAGTGTATGGCCAGCTTTATACAAATACATAGGAGGTAGTGGACAGAGACACTTAGCTCTTAGGCCCTGTTTACATCTCTGCATAGTGGGAACTCGCATCCCAGCATGCGTTTTTTGGGGGCGTGCTCTACTCTTGACAAATGCCCCAAAGAAGCTCCAGAACTTTTTATTAGCAGAGCATGGCACACTTTTTACCAAGTTTGTGGTGTGCTTGCAGCTCGTCTGTCACACAGCAGAGGCACATCTGCTTCCTGTTCTTGGGGTGCCGTTAACATTTAATGGTAACACAAATGCAATGCACGTTTGCAACACTTTAAAAAAATGCATGGCAAAGCATGTGTTTTCTGTGCAGTTTGCTATGTGTTTGGAAGCCTCATTGTTCTTGTGTAAACACACCAATTTCACATTCAGGCCCCATTCACACCTAGCACAGTGGGAGCACACATTTCTTGGCTCATTTTTCCCACAACACAGATAGGGCAGCCCATTGATCACAATGGGCAGCATTACACGTGGCAAAGTAGCTCATCGGTTATTTTGGCGTGTTGCATGTGTTTCACTGACAAAATGTGAGTTTGGTTCTGTGTTTGGGTTGTCGTTAACAATTAATGAGACTAAATGCACAACTAGTTCATTTTTGGTGTGCATAGTGTACCATACATTATACAATCTAATTGAGCAATCGCTGTATGATCTTCTTAAAGCCTGGTACACATGATGAGATTATCGAACAAATGACCTTTTGTTTTTGTTGCATGCTAATCACCATATGTGAAAAAGTATTTGCCCCCTTTCTGATTTTTTTTTTTGCATATTAGTTACACTTAAATGACTCAGATCATCAAATTGTATTATTACACAAAGATAGCCCGAGTAAATACAAAATGCAGTTTTTAAATGATGGTTTCATTTATTAAGGCAAACAAGCTGTCCAAACCTACCTGGCTTTATGTGAAAAAGTAGTTGCCCCCTAAACCTAAAAACTGGTTGTGCCACCCTTGGTGGCAACAACTGCAATGAAGCGTTTGAGTCTTTCACATTGCTGTGGAGCACTTTTGGCCCACTCTTCTTTGCAGAATTGTTTTAATTCAGCCACATTGGAGGGTTTTCCAGCATAAACGGCCTGTGTAAGGTCATAATAAAGCATCTCAATTGGATTTAAGTCTGGGCTTTGACTAGGCCACTCCAAAACCTAAATTTTGCTTTGTTTGAACCATTTGGAGGTGGACTTGCTGTTGTGTTTCGGATCATTGTCTTGCTGCATAACCCAAGTGCACTTGAGCTTGAGGTCATGAACTGATGACCGGACATTCTCCTTTAGGATTTTCTGGTGGAGCTCAGAATTCATGGTTCCATCAATTATGGTAAGCTAAAACTACAAGTTAGTGTAGTGCGACCTCTGCACAGTGTTCAGTTAAAGCTACAAGTTAGTGTAGTGCGTCCACCTCACAGTGTTCAGCTAAAACTACAAGTTAGTTTAGTGTGACCTCTGCACAGTGTTCAGCTAAAACTACAAGTTAGAGTAGTGCATCCTCCTCACAGTGTTCAGCTAAAACTACAAGTTAGTGTACTGTGACCTCTGCACAGTGTTCAGCTAAAGCTACAAGTTAGTGTAGTGCGTCCTCCTCACAGTGTTCAGCTAAAACTACAACTTAGGGTAGTGCGTCCTCCTCACAGTGTTCAGCTAAAGCTACAAGTTAGTGTAGTGCGACCTCCTCACAGTGTTCAGCTAAAACTACAAGTTAGTTTTTTGCGAGCTCTGCACAGTGTTCACCTAAAGCTGCCTGTAGAAGGTTGGTGGTGTTTTCCTGATCCTATCGCTACCGTAGGCAGCTAAATAAGCTACAAGTTAGTTTTTTTGTGAGCTCTGCACAGTGTTCAGCTAAAGATACCTGTAGAAGGTTGGTGATGTTCTCATACTACAGGCAGACAGTTGATTTTGCTAGCTGCAGTATCAGTATATATATCTCAGCTTAGTGCAGGCCATTAGTATGTCTGGAAGGCCGAGAAGGAGAGGCAGACAGTCACAAGCCAATAAAAGAGGGCAAGCAGGCTCTGTGTCTAGAGGCAACAGTGCTGGTCGTGGAGACGGTGCATCCTCATCAGCACGTGGCCATGGGACACGCTTGGCCTTTTTTTCGGCAGCTGGCTGTGTTGAGCCGCAACATGCGGAAGACTTGGTCGAGTGGATGACCAAGCCGTCCTCATCCTCCTCATCCTCTCTCACCCATGCTCAGTGTCCTTTTTTCTGGCAAAGCAGCTGCCAACGTGGCCTCTTTCTCCGGCTCAATGGCATCAGTGACTCCTTCCCTAGCCCCACCATGTCCTCCTGAGGAGTCCCTCAAACTGTTTGACCACAGTGTTGGGTACATGCTCCAGGAGGATGCCCAGCGTTTAGAAGGCTCTGATGATGATACTGAGCTAGATGAAGGCAGTAACATGAGCACGGACAGAGAGGGTGCCCGAGATTGACAGCAATCTGGCAGTCATGCTCCCCCTGCTGCAGCATACTGCCAGGTTTGCTCCAGTGATGAGGAGGAGGCACATCACCAATGAGGCAGGATGCCCTCCAGGGGCCAGCCTAAGGGCAGCACACTGACTGCATCACACCCCAAAGCTGTGCATGTGCAGGGTGCTGCTGTCTCTGCACATTATTCCAAAAGTTCTTTGGTGTGGGCCTTTTTTGAGGCAAGTGCAGCAGATCGCACCGCTGCTATTTGCAACATATGTCTCAAGCGTATCTCGCGTGGCCAAAACATCTCCCGCTTGGGCACCACATGCTTGACCAGACATATGTTGACCTGCCATGCAGTTCGTTGGCAAGCGTATCTAAAAGACCCACACCAAAGAACAAAGAGGACCTCTCCTTGTTCCTCATCAGCTGAGATCTCCAACCCCACTATTCCTTCAGTCCTCTCTGAAACCTGCACTGAGAGGAATGAAGGTGTAAAATTAGGTGTGTCACAGTCAAGTACTTGTGGGCAATCTGCTTTTGGTACACCGATGTCAGATTGTACCAGGCAAATTTCCCTGCCCCAGCTGCTGCACCGCCGAAAGAAGTTCGCTCCCAGCCATCCACATGCCCAGAGGTTGAATGCTAGCTTGGCAAAATTGCTAGCACTTCAACTGCTGCCTTTTCAGTTGGTAGACTCTGCCTCCTTCCGTGAGTTTGTGGAATGTGCGGTTCCTCAGTGGCAGGTACCCAAACGCCACTTTTTCTCACGGAAGGCGATTCCAGCTCTCTACCGGCATGTGGAAGGCAATGTCTTGGCCTCACTGGACAGGGCGGTCAGCGGTAAGGTGCATATTACCGCTGACTCATGGTCCAGCAGGCATGGACAGGAACGTTACCTAAGTTTCACCGCGCATTGGGTGACACTGCTGGCAGCTGGGAAGGATGCAGGACAAGGTGCAGTAGTGTTGGAGGTTGTTCCACCACCACGCCTCCAAAATGCCACTACTAATGATTGTGACACACCTCTCTCCTCCACCCCCTCCTCTTCTTCTTCCTCCATGGCCTCTTCCTGTGCTTTGTCCTCAGAACCAGCGGTGCTCTGTAGCCATTCAAGGGGCTACGCAAGTATGCAGGCCAAAAGATGCCATATGGTGCTTAAGCTGGTGTGCTTGGGGGACAGAAGCCACACTGAGGAAGAGATTCTGTCAGTTCTGCAGGGGCAGGTTCAGAGGTGGTTGATGCCATGCCAGCTTAAGGCAGGTATGGTGGTTTGCGACAATAGCACCAACCTCCTCTCCACCCTCCGACAGGGACAACTGACCGATGTGCCCTATTTGGCTCACATCCTTAACTTGGTGGTGCAGCAGTTCTTGGGCAGGTACCCGGGCTTACAGGATGTCCAGAGGCAGACCAGGAAAGTTTATGTGCATTTCCGCAGGTCATATAATGCCAGTGCTCGGCTGGCTGACCTCCAAAGAAATTTAACCTGCCCAAGAACTGCCTAATCTGTGACATGCCCACCAGGTGGAACTCAACGTTGGCCATGCTGCAGCAGCTGCATACACAGCAGAGGGCCATCAATGAGTACCTGTGCGACTATGGCACCAGGACAGGGTCAGGGGAGCTTGTTTTTTTTTCCCCACACCAGTGAGCCATGATCAGGGATGCATGCACTGTCCTGTCACCATTTGAGGAGGCCACGAGGATGGTGAGCAGTGACAGTGCATGCATCAGTGATACTGTCCTCCTTGTCCACCTGTTGGAGCACACGCTGCGTGGAATAATGGACAGGGCACTTGAGGCAGAACAGAGGCAGGAAGAGGAGGACTTCCTTAGCTCTCAAGGCCCCCTTTATCCAGACAGTGCTCCTGCATGCCCGTCGATCACACAGGAAGAGGATGAGGAGGAGGATTATGTCAGTATGGAGGTGGAGCCTGGCACTCAGCATCAGCAGCAGTCTTTAAGGGATCAGTCCCAAGAAACACATGGACTTGTACGTGGCTGGGAGGAGGTGGCTGCGGACCATGTCGTCCTTAGTGACCCAGAGGACTCCGGACCGAATGCCTCAGCAAACCTACGCTGCATGGTCTCCCTGATCCTGCAAAGCCTGCATAAGGATCCTCGTATTCGAGGTATCAAGGAGAAGGACCAATACTGGCTAGCAACCCTCCTTGATCCACGTTACAAGGGTAAGGTTGCGGACCTTATCTTGCCATCGCAGAGGGAGCAGAGGATGAAACATCTTTGGGAGGCCTTGCAGAAAGGTCTGTGCAACGCGTTCCTAGAGACTGGGAGGTTACAAACTCCTCTTTCTGGACAACGTGTTGCTGAGGCTTCGGTCAGCCAAAGAAGGAGTGGTGGAGAAGGTGGCCATCTGACCGATGCGTTCAGACAATTTTTTGGTCCGCAGCCCCAAGGTATGATCGGTTCCAGCAACTATCGCCAGCGCCTGTTTTACATGGTGCAGGAATACCTAGGGGCAAGATCTGACTTGGACACCTTTCCCACCGAAAATCCTCTGTGTTACTGGGTCTTGAGGATGGATCACTGGCCAGAGCTTGCACAGTATGCAATTGAGCTACTGGCCTGTCCTGCGTCCAGCGTTCTTTCAGAACGCACATTCAGTGCTGCTGGAGGCTTTGTAACCAATCACAGGGTGCATCTGTCCACCGACTCGGTCGAACGACTGACCTTCTTAAAAATGAATCAGTCTTGTATCACCACCAGCTACCAAGCACCTGATGCTGATGTAACCGAATCATTTTTTTTGAAATCTCAGATCCCTTCAAAGACTGCCTATGCTGATGCTGAGTGACTATCCTGAGTAATTATCCTCTTCCTCCTCAATGATCACGCTGATAGCTTGTAAGAACATTTTTGGTTCTGGGCGCCACCACCAGTGCCTAAGGCCCAATTTTTCAGCCCCTGTTTAACAGGGGCATGTAATTACAATTTTTGATACAATACTTTGCAGCAGGGCTCATTTCTGTGTTCCAACTAGAGTATCTGTGAGGGGTTACAGTGTTGTGGCACTAGCACCACCACCAAAGGCCCAATTTTTCAGCCCCTGTTCAACAGGGGCATGTAATTACAATTCTTGATCTAATATTTCACAGCAGGGCCCTGTGAGGGCTTACAGTGTTGTGGCCACAACAACACCTAAGGCCCAAATTTCTGCTGAGTATATAGGGCAGGCCCCTAATTTCAAACATCCAACTTACAAACGACTCCTACTTGCAAACGGAAGGAGACAACAGGAAGTGAGATGAAATCTACCCCTAGGAAGGGAAATTCTCTCCTCTAAGAGTTAATATGGGAAAAACGTTTCTCCTTTCCACTGATGCTTTATCACCAATTCTTGTTTCACAAAAAAACCCCAAATTTTCAAAAAACATTTGTCATTGGGACAAAAAGTGATGTGAAATCTTCTGAAGAGGAGCACAGACAGCAAAACAAATGTCACAGGGGTGATAACCCTTCCCTATCTTTTCCAAAAAGCTTAAAATAGATTTTTTTGGCTGGAGCTAAACACGTTAAAAATGTACCAGTTCAAAATTACTAACAGATTCTACTTAACAACAAACCTACAGTCCCTGTCTTGTTTGCACTGTCTGTATACTGCTGTTCAGAGTATATAGGGCCTGGCGGCCCCACGCCTTTCCTTTTTTCAATTTAGGTGCAGGGTTCCCCTTAATATCCATACAAGCCCCAAAGGGCCTGGTAATGGACTGGGGGTACCCATGCTGTTTGTCTCACTGATTTTCATCCATATTGCCAGGACCCGACATTACATTAAAGCCGCAAGCAGTTTTAAATTACTTTTTTTCCTTTAAAAATGACATTTTGTGCAGGGACCGTTCTAAGCATGGGAAACACACACCACTTTACAGGGATACTATAGACACCCCCCAGGTACGATATTTAAAGGAATATTTCACTTTTTTTTTAACTTTAAGCATCATTAAAATCACTGCTCCCGAAAAAACTGACGTTTTTAAACTTTTTTTTGCATTGATACATGTCCCCTGGGGCAGGACCTGGGTCCCCAAACCCTTTTTAGGACAATACAATGCAAATTAGCCTTTAAATTATCATTTTTTATTTCGAACGTTCGAGTCCCATAGACTTGTATGGGGTTCTAGCGTTCGCAGGTTCTGGTGCGAACCGAACCGGGGGGTGTTTGGCTCATCCCTATTAGACAGGGAAATTTAAAAGCACAGTTTGTACAACCTATACTTTCAGCATGGTCTGACATGATGTAATCAACTCCAGCCAAACAAACCACCTCTGCCACCAAACACCAGCCTACCCAAATGTTTGTTTCCCCATCACCCATGTCAACCTCAGTTGCAGCTCAGTATACACTGCTCCCAACCAAATACTCATATCCGGTCTCTGCTCCCTGTACCTATCCTGCATTCAACCCACCTGCCTCTTCTCAGCTGCCTACAAACCCACAGGAACTTCCCCCAGCTACTGTTGTCTCTTCTCTGCCATATCCCAATCCTCCTTTCCAGTCTGCTGTACCCTCACCTACAGAGCTTCAGTGGCTAAGCCAAAGAAAAAACAAAAGTTTTTTCCAACCAAGTCGATCCTGCCAGTAACCCAACCTGCCTCCGCACCGCTAATCCAATCCAGTCTGATGTCCCAATGCTTGCTATCCAGCCGGAGGTGCCAGTGTTCCAGCCGGAGGTGCCAGTGTTCCAGCTGGAGGTGCCAGTGCCCACTCTCCAGCCTGATGTGCCTGCTCTCCAGCCTGATGTGCCCGCCTTCCAGCCTGATGTTCCTGCCTTCAAGCCTGATGTTCCCACCCTCCAGCCTGATGTTCCCGTCTCCCAGCCTTATGTGCCCGCTTTCCAGCCTGATGTGCCCGCTTTCCAGCCTGATGTGTCCACCTTCCAGCCTGATTACCCAAAGCTTGCTGCCCAGCCTGATGACCCAAAGCTTGCTGCCCAGCCTGATGACCTGGAGCTTTCTGCCCAGCCTGTGCCCATGCCCGATGCCCAGCTTGATGTGCCTCTGCCTGCTGCCCAACTTGAAGTGCCTGTACCTGCTGCCCAGCCTGATGTGCCTGCTGCCCAGCCTGATGTGCCTGCTGCCCAGCTTGAAGTGCCCGTTCCTGCTGCCCCACTTGATGTGCCTGCTGCCCAGCTTGAAGTGTCTGTGCCTGCTGCCCAGCTTGAAGTGTCCATGCCTGCTGCCCAGCTTGAAGTGCCCATGCCTGCTGCTCAGCTTGAAATGCCTGCTGCCCAGCCTGATGTGTCTGCTGCCCAGCTAGAAAGTGCTTGTGCCTGCTGCCCCACTTGATGTACCTGCTGCCCAGCTTGAAGTGCCTGTGCCTGCTGCCCCACTTGATGTGCCTGCTGCCCAGCTTGAAGTGCCCGTCTCTGCTGCCCAGCTTGAAGTGCCTGTGCCTGCTGCTCCGCTTGATGTGCCTGCTGCCCAGCTTGAAGTGCCTGTGCCTGCTGCCCCGCTTGATGTCCTTGCTGCCCAGCTTGAAGTGCCTGTGCCTGCTGCCCTGCTTGATGTACCTGCTGCCCAGCTTGAAGTGCCTGTGCCTGCTGCCCCGCTTGATGTGCCTGCTGCCCAGCTTGAAGTGCCCGTCTCTGCTGCCCAGCTTGAAGTGCCTGTGCCTGCTGCCCAGCTTGAAGTGCCCATGCCTGCTGCCCAGCTTGAAGTGCCCCTGTCCGCTGCCCAGCTTGAAGTGCCCCTGTCCGCTGCCCAGCTTGAAGTGCCCCTGTCCGCTGCCCAGCTTGAAGTGCCCCTGTCTGCTGCCCAGCTTGAAGTGCCCCTGTCTGCTGCCCAGCTTGAAGTGCCCCTGTCCGCTGCCCAGCCTGGTGTGTTCCTGTCTGCTGCCCAGCCTGGTGTGCTCCTGTCCGCTACCCAGCCTGATGTGTTCCTGCCCGCTGCCCAGCCTGGTGTGTTCCTGTCCGCTACCCAGCCTGATGTGCCACTGCTTGCTGCCCAGCTTGAGGTGCCCGCTACCTGGCTGGATGCCATGGACTTTCCCCAGCAATGGCTAGTTGGAGCGTCCGGAGGTCGATCCTTTGAGGGGGGGTACTGTCAGGAAAGGTCTCCTGCGCTGGTAATATCGATCATTTGACGTGCAGTACTGAGGTCCACCAGCAGGTGTCTCCTGACAGTTTGGAGCTGTCAGAAGAGCTTTTTCCTGCTGGTATTCTGTCACCTTTGGGCCGCAGTACTGGTGTCCACCAGTGGAGGAATCCTGGCAGTATGGAGCAGGTATTCCCCTCTGCAGACAGGTGTCACCTGCCCTTAATTAGCAGCTGCAGTATAAATACCCGGCAAGTGCATACTTATGTTGCCCTGGTATTGTCCTTTAACCCTGACCTGCAGCCTGCTCCTCTGATCCTGAAACCTGATTCCTGAACCTGAAGCCTGATTCATGGAACCTGTTGATCCTGTTTCCTGTCTGTTACCTGAACCCTGGACCCTGAGCCTTGTACCTGACCTGTCCCTCCTGTGATCCATCCATCCTCTCTTGTCCTGTTTGTTTCCCTTCCCAGCTACTGATCTCCTGTTTATGACCCTGGCCTGGCTTGACTACGATTCTGGTACTCCCTTTTGCTACATATGCTGGTTGTGTATTATGTATTATGTTTGGTTGTTTGGTTTGTTCACTCTGTATTGGTGGTGTGTTCACATGTATATGCATTTACCTTAATAAACTTACTTTCACCTATTTATGTCTGGTTCACTCTGTTGCAGTCCACACAGTTCTGGTCACATCTGGTATATGATCTGGTATATGACAACCCTGTTCAGGGTCAACCGACGGAAGGCTACTGGCCCTGATGACATACCTGGATGTGTGCTGAGAGACTGTGCTGTACAGCTGACAGATGTCTTTACAGATATCTTTAACATTTCGCTGAGTCAGGCAGTTATCCCTACGTGTCTTAAATCCACCATCATAATTCCAGCGCCAAATAAGACACCTGTGACCTCTTTGAATGACTATCATCCCATAGCACTAACTCCAATAATGATGAAGTGCTTTGAGAGGTTAGTCATGCATCACATTAAGTCCAGTCTTTCAAACACGCTGGACCCATATCAGTTTGCATACCGTAAAAACCATTCCATGGATGATGCAGTATCTCCTACTCTTCACTTGGCCCTTAACCACTTAGAACAGAAAGACTCTTATGTTAGAATGCTGTTCATTGACTTTAGCTCAGCATTTAATACAATGATTCCTCAGAAACGTATCACTAAATTGAACTCGCTGGGCCTCAACCTGCCCCTCTGTAATTGGATTCTGGACTTTTTAACCGGAAGATCTCAGTCAGCTCGTGTTGGCAGCAGCACGTCGAGCACTACCACACTGAGCACAGTTCCTGGGAGCGCACATCTTAGAGGATCTTACCTGGACAACCAACATCATGTCACTAACCAAGAAGGCACAACAGAAAACTATATTTTTTCCGCCGCCTTAAAAAAGCCAGTCTCCCTCCACCCATCCTTACTACATTCTATAGGGGAACCATTGAAAGCATGCGTGCTGACCAGCTACATCATTGTCTGGTATGGGAACTGCAGTTCTGCTGACCGCAAGACCCTGCAGCGGCTAGTGAAGATGGCTGAAAAGATTATTGGTGTCTCTCTCCCCTCCATCCTGGACATTTTCCATACATCCTACCCATCCCTCCCACAGTCTCTTTCAGCTCTTGCCATCAGGTAGAAGGTACAGGAGTATCAAAACCAGGACTGTCAGACTGCTCAACGGTTTTTTCCCCGAGGCTGTGAGAGCCCTCAACTCCAATCCTCTTTGAACCCTTTCCTACAACCTATAAATTGTGACCAGGAACGTCTCATGTCCCCTCCTTTTTAATCTTCAATATGCACTAGACACGTTTATAAACACTTGCTGCTACAAAGACTTTTGGAAACATATAGTATATGTACAGTTACGTAGTTCCCAGATGTGTATAGGTTTTTTTTATTGGTGTATTTATTCATTGTATATTTATTTATAATTATGTTTAATTTGTATGTAGCACCGTGGCCCTGTGAGATACGATATTTCGTTCTACTGTATGTTCTTACATGTAGTAGAATGACAATAAAGCTTGACTTGACTTGAAAAACAAAAAATCATAACACTAAAAATACATTAGAATAATATCTGGCAGATGAGAGCCATATAAATAGTCCCAGTTCATATAATATGAGAGCCAAGGATGGCGTAAAAAGATGACACCAAGAAGTAAGAATATTCTCCTCAGTAGTGATCAGGGTGCTCGGAAAACATTGCAATTTACGTGCGTCCTTAATAGTGCTTCCACCACCGTATATACAGGCTGCTCACCTCACACTGTAGACCTCTGAGTTAACAGATAGGTAAATTAAGCATTTCCCACAAGGGTAATCAAAAGGTGAAAATTTTCCTCTAAGGAGGTCCAAAGATCAAAATCCAGCCTCCTTACTGCAGCAGCAGGGTGACACTCTCATACACAGTAGATGGGATTGTGGTGACCATGTAAAATCAATGAAACATACATAGTGCTCTCTGATTTAACTAAAAGCATATTTTATTTTATTGTGGTAAAAATGTTACTCACAAACAAAGCACTGTAATCCCAGTGCTAGGATGCATAGCGTGTATCAAACATCTCACCGAGACAGAGAAGGTGGCTGCAATGACGTCACAGAGTCCTCCCACATGCGTATCATCCCTGTGGGCAGGACCTCCTTATCGATTACGGAAGCTTGTGCTTCAACTTCCTTTAATATACACCACCTTGCCTAATTAGCATCCGGAGCCTGCCCCCCATTGCGTGCATTGCCATAACGACAAGGATGCCTGAGAGGCGTGATTTGCATCCGGATACCACCTCCTCATTGCAACGTATGCAATGAGGAGACGGTATCCGGATGCTAATCACGCCTCTTGATGTGATATGTTAATGAGGAGGTGGAGACTCAGCTCCTTGCACAGATGGAAAGGGCTGGGACAGTGATAATAATGTGGGATTTTAACTACATGGAAATTGACTGGCATAAAGGCACTGCTGGAACAGTTATAGGGCAAAAATTTATAAATCTATTACAGGACAATTTTATGGTCCAGTTTATTGAGGCCCCGACTAGGAATGATGCTCTGGTCCAGTTTATTGAGGCCCCGACTAGGAATGACGCTCTGCTGGACCTGGTAATCTCAAATCATCTGGGTGGCAGTGACCATAACATGATTTAATTTTATGTTAGCTGTAGGCAAAAAACACATACGGGAATGATAAAATCACTTAACTTTAGGAGAGCAATTTTTCCAAGGATGAGGACTGCTTTCCAAGACTTAAGACTGGAAGGGAATATTGGCATTGATGAACACTGAACTCACTGCAGTATATTCCCATGGGCAATACATTTAAAAGGCTAAAAACAAAACCGATGTGGCTCACGGCCAAAGTTAAAAAGTTATAAATAATAAAAAAAGAGCTTTTAAAAAATATAAAAATGAAGGAACACTATTATCATTTAAATGTTACAAAGAATATAACAGAATATGTAAAAAGGAAATCAAGGACGCAAAAATTCAAAACGAACGACAGATTGCAAAAGACAATAGGACAGACTCCAAACAATTCTTCAAATATATTAATAGTAAAAAGGTCAGGTCTGAGCATGTAGGCCCTTTTCAAAATAATCTAGAGTGGGTGACTGGGGACAAAGAGAAGCCAAATCTATTAAATACTTTCTTCAGTTCTGTGTATACAAAGGAGCACGGGGGAGCTCAAGTCCATAATGGGGATGGTATTGACACAGCCCCAAATGATCCACAATGGCTTAAAAGTGATATGGTCCAGAAATATTTAGACAGAATAAAGGTGGATAAAGCACCTGGACCAGAAGGCATCCACCCACAGATCCTAAAAGAATTGAGCTCTGTCATTTCAAAGCCATTGTATCTAATTTTTAGGGACTCATTAATGACTGGAATAGTACCACTGGATTGGTGTAGGGCCAATGTTGTGCCTATATTTAAAAATGGAACAAAGTCTTTACCAAGTAACTATAAACCTGTTAGTTTAACTTCTATAGTTGGGAAGATACTGGAGAGTTTAATAAAAGACAACATAGATGAGTTCTTGCTGGAAAAAAATATTTTAAGCAACAGATAGCATGGGTTCATGAAAGACAGAAGATGTCAAACAAATCTGATTTCTTTTTATGAAGAGGTAAGTGAAACCTTGGAGGGGTGGCTGTGGACATGGTATATTTGGACTTTGCAAAAGCGTTCAATACAGTTCCCCACACACGGCTAATGTGTAAGGTAACGTCTACAGGCTTGGCAATATCAGTTTGTAAATGGATAGAAAACTGGCTAAAAGACAGAATTCAGAGAGTAGTGGTTAATGATTCATACTCTGAATGGTCTAAGGTTATTAGTGGTGTACCCCAAGGTTCAGTGTTGGGACCCTTACTTTTTAACTATTTAAGGACCGAGCCTCTTTCTGAGATTTGTTTATAAGTTAAAAACAGGTTTGGTCGCATCAACGCAGTAAAAATGATGCTAACCCCTAAAATACTGTATAAATTCCAGATGCTCCCAATCCCACTCCCACATTCATATCGGAGAGCCCTACGCAGCTTAATTGCAAGGTTTGTCTGGTGTGGCAAAAAGCCACGAATTGCTTATTCAGTCCTGATCAGGGGAAAAAAAAAAAAAAAAGGACTTGCTCTTCCGGATTTCAATAAATACTACACCTCAGTAATACTTTCACGGGTTATGGAATGGTCAAAGGAGGTCTCGGACAGGAGATGGGTTAATATTGAACACAGTTTGAGTAGTACAGATTTAGGTCACCTTATTTGGAACCCTCCAAAATACAGATCACTGAGCACTAAAACAGCGTCTTTAACGTGAAACACTCTTAAATTATGGGATCAGATTCACGCACAGAATAAATGGTGTCACAATTCTCCTTTGATTTATATGAAAGACAATACATTTTTTGAACCTGGGGATGAGGGAGGTGGGAGGGAATTGGATAAAAAAATGGAAGCACACAACTAAAAGATGTAATTAGAAAGGGGAAAATACGCACGAGTCTCGACTTGAAAGCCGACACAGATCTTATGGTGATTGATCCATGGAGGTACATCCAGTTGTTGCTCTTTATCGAGAAACTTCCGAAACCAATTAGAGGTGAGGAAGAGTATAGGCCGCTCGAGCAACTTTGCAAGAGAGATGAATCAGGAAATATTATTTCCCAACTCTATAAAATTCTGACCTCGATGGAAGAACTGGATGTACCTCCATATATCAAGAAATGGGAAAGGGAGTTAGGGTCACAGTGTAGTAAACCCACATTCGGAAAGGTTTTGAAAATGATACATGGTTCTTCAGCTGATATTAAGAGGACAGAGATAAACTTTAAATGTTTTGCAAGATGGTATGCCACACCAGACAAAATAAGCAAATTTTACCCGGATAAATCTGAGAAATGTTGGAGAGGGTGTACAAATATAGGAACAATGGCCCACATATGGTGGGAGTGCTCCATTATAAAAACAAACATATTGAAAAAAAAATTATACAACTAACCAAGGAAATTACTAATAAAAACTTTATTAGAAGACCCATGGATATGTTTATTCCATCAAACTGAGGAGCCTATTAAGCAATATCAAACATCTATTGCCCCTATATTACTGGACGCCGCTAAAAAACAGATTTCAAAGAAATGGTTGGATCCAGAGAGTCCAAAAACCCATGACTGGCTCCTCTATGTAAATGAAATTTACAATATAGAGTGTACGGATAGTTTGGGAGCGGAACCAGATGAGGGGGACGCACGTATAGACAAATGGGCAGGGTGGCGAAGTTTTAAGAGTACATGGAGTTACCTAGAGGAGATTACAAGTTAAATTTGACGGGTTTGGCATCTGGGAAAGTATGGAAGGATATATGGATTACTGTTTGCCTTATTGTAATCTCCTGCAGGAAGGGGGTGGGGAGGGTAGTAGTGGGAGGGGGGGAGGTTATAAATTCAAGAGGGATTTATGTATCTCTCTCTCCATGATAGCGTTTTTGTAAGCCTGTTTATGTATCTTGTATGGTTTTAGTTTTGTACTTATATAACACCCTAGAGAATAAAATAGAGGTCGTTTCAATACTCTCTGTCACACCGTATTTGCGCAGCTGTATTACAAGCGCACTTTTTTTTTTAAAAATACACTTTTTTGAATTAACAAATAACATTAAAGTTAGCCCAATTTTTCTTTATATTGTGAAAGATAATATTACGCCGAGTAAATTGATACCTAATATGTCACGCTTCAAAATTGTGCCTGCTCGTGGAATGGCGACAAACTTTTACCCTTAAAAATCTCCATAGGTGACGTTTAAAAAATTCTACAGGTTGCATGTTTTGAGTTACAGAGGAGGTCTAGGGCTAGAATTATTCCTCTCACTCTGCCAATTGTGGCGATACCTCACATGTGTGGTTTGAACACCGCTTTCATATGTGGGTGCTACTCATGTATGCGTTCGCTTCTGCACATGAGCTCGTCGGGATGGGGGGCATTTAAAAAATGTTTTTTTCTTATTTATTTTACCTTTTATTTTTTATTTTTACACTTTTTTTTTTTACAAGGAATGTAAACATCCCTTCTAATAGAAAAAAGCATGACAGGACCTCTTAAATATGATATCTGGGGTCAAAAAGACCTCAGATCTCATATTTACACTAAAATGCAATAAAAAAATCATTTAAAAAAATGGCCCTTTAAGAGCTGTGGACGGAAGTGGCATTTTGACGTCACTTCTGTCCAGCAATTGTATGGAGATGGGTGTAGGGCCATCTTCCCCCCACTCATCTCCATGCCTAACAGGAGACAATACGCGATCACCTCCGCCGCTGCTAATGGCTCCTGTAAGTGGCAGAGGGCACCAGAGAGCGGCAGGAGGGGGGGCCCTCTCCTGCCGCTGATAAAAGTGATATCGCGGTGAATCTGCCACAGAGACCACTTTTATCTTGTAGCGGACCGCCCGCTGTAGAAGAGGATACCGGGGTTATGGCAGCTAGCTGCTGCCATAACAATGATATCCTCCTTCAAACAGCCGACGTAAAACTGCGGCGGGCGGTCCATAAGTGGCTAATATCTTTATAAATGATATAGGGTCTGGGAAATAAAAGTACCATTTCAGTCTTTGCAGATGACACCAAACTATGTAGTGGAATAACATCCTTACAGGATGTCTCCAACTTAGAAGCTGACCTCAATGCACTGTTTAATTGGGCGACTATTTGGCAGATGAGGTTTAATGTAGATAAATGTAAAGTTATGCACTTGGGGGCTAAGAATATGCATACATCATACATACTAGGGGGAGTACAACTGGGGGGATCCATAATGGAGAAGGATCTGAGGGTTTTGATAGATCATAAGCTCAATAATAGCATGCAATGCCAATCTGCGGTTTCCAAAGCAAACAAAATCCTTTTTTGTATTAAGAGAGGTATAGATTCCAGAAAGAGAGATACTATTTTTCCCCTGTATAAATCATTAGTAAGACCTCATCTGAAACATGCAGTTCAGTTATGGGCACCAGTTCACAAAAAAGGATATTGGAGAACTGGAGAAAGTGCAGAGATGGGCAACCAAACCGATAAGAGGCATGGAGGAGCTCAGCTATGAGGATAGATTAGAGGAACTGAATTTATTTTCTCTTGAGAAGAGGTGATTAAGGGGGGATATGATCAACATGTATATAAGGGGTCCATATAGTGAACATGGCATTGAGTTATTCACGTTACGGTCAACACAGAGGACAAGGGAGCACTCTTTATGCCTAGAGGAAAAGAGATTTCATCTCCAAATACAGAAAGGTTTCTTCACAGTAAGAGCTGTGAAAATGTGGAATAGACTGCCTCCAGAGGTGGTTCTAGCCAGCTCGGTAGATTGCTTTAAGAAAGGTCTAGATTCTTTCCTAAATGTACATAATATAATTGGGTACTGACATTTAGGGATAAGCGAAACACCCAACACCCAACAATGCGAACAGTCAAACAATTTATGCGAACATGCGAACCCTATTCAAGTCTATGGGACACGAACATGAAAAATCAAAAGTGCTCAATTTAAAGGCTTATATGCAAGTTGTTGCCATAAAAAGTGTATGGGGACCTGGGTACTGCCCTAGGGGACATGTATTAATGCAAATTTTTTCAGGAGCAGTGATTTTAATAATGCTTAAAGTGAAACAATAAAAATGAAATATTCCTTTAAATATCATGCCTGGGGGTCCCCTTGGTCTGCCTGTAAAGTGGCGCATCTGTGTGATGTGTAGAACAGTGTCGTGGCAAAATTACATTTCTAAAAAAAATTGGCGTGGGTTCCCCCCCAGTCCATACCAGGCCCTTCAGGTCTGGTATAGATTTTAAGGGGAACTCCACGCCAAAATTAAAGACACATGACTAAGATTATTGGAATCTGGAAGCCACCTTTAACAAGGGGGCCCTCAGATCCCAGCCCCCCTATGTGAATGGGTATCGGGTACATTGTACCGCTACCCATACACCAAAAAAAGTGTCAAAAAGTAAAAACCACAATAGACAGTTTTAGACAATTCCTTTATTTAAAAATAAAAAACAAATAGAAAGTGTCCCGCGATGTACATCTATCGTCAATCACACCACAAGAAAAATAGAAAAAAAAATGAAAAAACGCCATCTCCATGTGAGGCCTCCCGGCGACTGCTGTCTTTTTTTATATAGGCAAGGGCGGGGCCACCTGCTGATGTAACCGTATGACCCCACCCCCTATGATGTCACATGACATCAGAAGGGGGCAGAGTCACTTGGTTATGTCACCAGGTGGCCCCGCCCTTGCTTATATAACAGCTGTCACAGACAAGAGACAGCAGTCACCAGGAGGCCTCCTATAGAGGCGGAGCTTTTTTAAAAAATATTTTTCGGGTCTGTCGAGCGGCATGATTGAAGATGGATGGACATCCCTGGACACTTTTTTTTTAATAAATTGTCAAAAACTGTCTATTGTGATTTTTACTTTGACAGTTTTTTGGAGAATGTGTACCCGATACCTATTCACATGGGGGGCAGGATCTGGGGGCCCCATTGTTAAAGGGGGCTTCCAGATTCTGATAAGCCCCCCACCTGCAGACCCCCACAACCAGCGGGCCAGGGTTGCGGGGTTGAAGCCTTTGGTTAAGACGGTGTCAAGCGTGTGTTTAGTGGCAACCGGGTATCCTCAAACAGAAGGTGGAGGAGCTCAAGGTCTCTAACATCCACCAGCTCCGTGATGTCGTCATTGAGGAGTGGAAGAGGATTCCAGTGGCAACCTGTGAAGCTCTGGTGAACTCCATGCCCAAGAGGGTTAAGGCAGTGCTGGAAAATAATGGTGGCCACACAAAATATTGACACTTTGGGTCCAATTTGGACATTTTCACTTAGGGGTGTACTCACTTTTCAAATTTACACTGTTATACAAGCTGTACACTCATTATTTTACATTGTAGCAAAGTGTCATTTCTTCAGTGTTGTCACGTGAAAAGATATAATAAAATATTTACAAAAATGTGAGGGGTGTACTCACTTTTGTGAGATACTGTGGGTTGTTTGCTTTCCAGTGGTATTTTTCCTTAACTTGGTGAATGAGGCAAGGCTCTGTTGATTACCATTATGCACTCAAGTACAAACAAATACACTTTCCTTATATTTGTGCTTGCACGTCATTTGATGATGGAAGTCAGCAGCACTTCAACTCATTCACTAAGCCAAGGCAAAATTCCCTTTCAAACAGTGGCGGCTGGTGAAATTTTAGGATGGGGGGCGCCAGATCCCGCCCTTTTTTTGACCCCTCCCACTTGGTGAAAATGGGTGTGGTTTCAGTGAAATACTGGGCATGGCTCTAAGGTGGTGTGGTTAGCGTCTGAGATAAACGAGGGATGGAGGGGGAGGGAGAGGGAGAGAGGGATGGAGGGACAGCAGGCCCAGATCTTACACAACACTAGAAATATGTGTATTCTAGAAAGTTTAACAATCAGCAGATAAAGATATTCCAAACACCTGGTGTTAGCACTTCACTCATCCCGGCACCATGGTTGTTATGGTGTCAGGATAATTGAAGCACATTATTTCTATTATTACATTGTAATATAAAACTAAATCATTCAACTCACCATAATGCAGAATCAGTGGGAGCCCCAAGCGTGTCACTAGCCACATCGCCTGTCACCAGATGCCATCAGGTGTCCCCAGCCTGTGTCCCATAAAATGCAGCCTTTGTCACACAAAATGCAGCCTGTGTCCCACCAAATGCAGCCTGTGTCCAAATGCAGCCTGTGTCCCCCAAATGCAACCTGTGTCCCCCAAATGCAACCCGTGTCCACCAAATGCAGCCTGTCTGTGTCACATCGAATCCCCCTCTTCGTTCTCCGTGGGAGCACAGTGGTACTACTTATCTTACTGTTGTCCTCTCCTGCGGTGTCTTCTTCCACAACGGTGATGGAGAGGTCCATCCACTCCTCTCCTACTTCCTGTTTCCTCTCTCCCGGGTGCAACAGGAGAAAGAAAACAGGAAGTGACATCAAGCTGCGATGTCAATCAAACTGCCTGGCCGTAGTAATAGATACTACGAGCGCTGGGCGAAAGCTATTCAGCGCTTCAGAAAGCGTGCAAGGCGGGATAAACGCCCGCAAATGAAGCACCACTTCTGCAATCTCAGACGTGGCGCTTCCCATAAGTGCACTGTGTCCGGTGTCGCACTGTGTCTGGCGTTCAAACACAATGCACTTAAGGACCTTTTTTTGTATTTTTTTTAAAAGGGCCAGCTTTAAAAAAAAATTTTTCAACTTTTTCTTGTGACTGCCTGGAGGGGGGGACAGCACCCATGCGCCTCCTATGGATGGGCTGCTACTGCTTGCAAAGTGAAGAGCCTATTTACTTTTAGTAAATCAACCCCAAAATGTGTTTAGTCTTTCCTTGCTCAGTCCAGATGTTGGCTTATACTGCAAAAATCCAGATTTTCTAGATTTGGCAATGCATAGTAGAAAAAGAATAAATAATTTAACATTTTAAATCACAAACGGTAAATACCAACAATCAACATCTCTTAGATTTTTATAAGTACGCAAGTCATCTAAAATTCAGTTGAACACAGTTTGATAACAAGCTTCTCTTAAATAAATATTACACGTCACAGAATATGACAGTTACAAACTGCATGTTGTATTTGCTTCAATTCAAAGTGACCGGAAAAACTTTTTGAAGAGTGTTTAATCTCCTCAAACTTTTCTGCCTTCCCTCTCAAAACAATTGAACTTTTCATCTGACAGCCAATAAATAGCAACAGTCTATTGGAGAACAACTTATAAAATCAAAAGGGAGATGGTGACAAAAAGAGAGTAAAGAGCATAATCTGTACACCATCTGTTGCCTGGTGCAATTCACAGAAACAAGGCTTTTTCTGATACTAGGTTCCAAATGCGAGGACATAGATCATTTTTACCTTATATTTTTCCTTCTCATTATAAGAATTTATTTCCAGCTTTGTTGTCAGTGGAGTCTAATTGTTTCTTACATGTGCTGTAAATCTGTCCTCCAATCAGTTAATGCTGTGAAACATGAACCTGGGACTCATCAATTTCCTTTGCTTACTAATACATCTGTTAGAGGCCAATGTTGAAATAACGCTAAACATATTTGCACTCTTGCTGTTTTGGGGTTTTGTTCTTTTTTTTTTATTAGCAGTTAAAAAGTTTTAACATATAAACCAAAAACCTTTGTATGAAATTACTTAATAGGAATATAATTGACATAGTAACACACAGAACATAATTGGCAGTGGCTGTTTGCCACATCTCAGTTTCTGATTTAAAGAGCCTGAACCAAGGTTGTAAATGTCTTCACCAGACCTATGATGAGGCAGCAGGGATACCCCATGGTTAGTGTACAAGGGCTTTGAATGCTAAAACAGCTAAGCCCTGGTTCACACTGCCACGTCTTCAAAGTCGACATCCCTGAGTGACCTTGTTGCGGTTTGCATACGACTTCAGAAGTCAATGCAAGTCGCATTGAGGTTGCACCAACAATAGTGCAGGAATCTTTTTCTAAGTTGGAGTGACTTGGATCGCACAGATTAGAACGGTTCCATTGCCGTTAATGGGGCACAACTTATCATGCGACTTTGAACTATCAAGTCACATGACAAGTTGCGGCAGTGTGAACCGGGTCTAAAAGTAAAGAAGCATGTGTCTGTTGCATCTTTGAAACACCTGAGATCTCAGATTCATTTAAATTGTTGTCTACAGTGTGAATCTACATGTATCTCTAAAGTTTGACTAAAGAACTCCAAAGCTGGAGCCAATCTTCTTGTCCTGCATTTTGTGCATTACTTTGACCTTTTTTGCTTTTTTAATAGTTGATGTAGTAAAAGTAAAATAGTGCTCACACTGGTGTCTGTGAAATGCATGCAAATAGCCAGATTAGTATGATGATTAAATTAATTCACAGAAGTCAAGCAGGGTGTAGGGGTTTTGGAAAACCGCTTTTACAATTTTTTATTGCAATTTTTAAGCTGAATTAATGTAAATGATTTAGAAATATTTATATTAATCATGAGCCAAGAAAGCAATTCAAATATTGGCATCTCATTGATCATTTTACTTAAAGAGGGAGTAAACCCTGATGGGTTTTACTTCCTCTTTTGCTACCTGCAAACCCTGCAAATGAAAAGCATAATGGGCTAGTATGCATCGCATACTAGCCCATTATGTGACACCTGCAAACGAAGCCCACACTGTCCCCTGTGCAGGCCACGTCCATCTTTGCCCCTCTTCCTTCTGGGGCCGCTGACTCTGGCTCTGTGACTGGCCGGAGCCGCATGACGTCAGTGCACTACAAGTGAAATATCTCCTAAACGGTGCACGTACGTACGCACTACGTATAGATAAGCCTTATTCTAGGCTTTTTTTTTTTCTTTTTTTGTAAGGTATTATATAACCATATGCGTTTTAGTGTATAATTAGTTATAAAAATGCCGCAATACAGGTATAAAGCCTATGTCCTGCCTCTCGGGATCAATTAGCCGCGTAACCTCGTATTACTATTGTATGTGTTTATACATTGGTACTTCTCTCGCTGGTGCACCCCCCCGCCCCCCTTTTAACCCCCCCTTATTGAGCCCCCATATTTCTCGGGCGCATACTTTGGCCAATATTAATTCGATACATTGTTCTCTCTCGACTCTAACTTCTAAGCTACTACTCGCTCAGCCTCGCTCCATTATGGGGAGAACAGGTATATTCAGTACTAGATAACACTGCTGAAGGACAAGGCATTGCTTGGATCCACAGGTTCCACATTTTCGCAAACTTATTGTGGTTGCCTAACCTAGTGTAGAATGTTCTTTCGCTCCACACAGTGGAGTTGACGGTTCTAATCCAGTCTTCCGGAGTAGGGGGAGTTCTTGATTGCCAAGACTGTGCAATTAGTTTCCTGGCCTGAAACAGGCATCTTGCTGCCACTACCACCGTGCTTCTATCTCCCAGTCCATTGGAGACGTATCCCAGCACGCAGGTTTTGGGTTCTAACTCTAAGTTAGTTTTAAGCGTGGTATTTATTTTCTTTAAGATCTCAGGCCAGTACCTAACTAGTTTTGGGCACCTCCAGAACATATGGATTAAGTCGCCTGTATTTCCACATCTAGGGCATTCATCATTAGCTCTGTGACCAAATATAAAAAGCTTTTTCGGTGTATAGTAGGATCTGTGCAGCAGCATCAGGTGGGAGACTTTTTGCGCGGGAGAAACCGACACCTCTGGTCCAAGTTCCAGAATCCTTTTCCACTGCGTGTCCGTGATTTCCCCCACGTCAGCCGCCCACCTGTCCCTGCCCCCGGGAAAGCCTGCCTGTGTGTTTATTTTCTTTATTAATTGGGTATATATCACTGTGATTAACCCCTTAGAGGTCTCTGATTTTATTATTGTTTGTAGTAGTGGGATCCTGCACCATATGAGGGGTTGTCTTCCGAACTGTTTACTCAAGGCGTGCCTGATCTGTAGGTAACTAAAAAATACTCGATTTGGCAACCCATACTCATGCCTTAGTTCCTCGAAGGGTTTCAGGGTGTCCCCCTCGTATAATTGTATCAGTCGGCTTATCCCACTCCTTTCCCACAACTTGTTCCTATCAATTGATAATAGTTCCTGCAGGAACCTGTTGTTCCAAATTGGTGAGTATTCCGAAATTCCCTTGTACCCCATTATTCGCTTAGCTGCCTGCCAAACCTTAGTAATCATTTTAAGTGTTGGGATCTCCCGATGTAGCGAGTCTGCCTCCAGTGCTTCGACTAATGAGCTATGAGGGCTTCCCTGTAGGATAATTTGGACACTCTTGCCTCCCCCTCCATCAGTGGCGCATCCGCCAATTTGCTGCAGCTGGGCAGCCAAAAAGTAGGCATACGGGTGGGGGATCGCCAATCCCCCCTCCGTATCGGGCCACTGTAATTTTTGTAAGCCTATCCTGGCCTGCCCTTTTTTCCAGATTAATTCCCTAAAGAGGGATTGAATTCTTTGGAACCACTTCTCCCCAATCCACACTGGTGAATTGTGGAGCAGGTATAACAACTGGGGCAGCCATATCATTTTAATCAAGTTGGCCCGGCCCGCTGTAGAGAGAGGGAGTCTACACCAGATGTCGCATTTTTTTTTAAATTTCAGTAAGAGAGGGACCAGGTTGTCCTCAATAAACACGTCGGGGTCCCTGGACAGCACTACACCAAGGTACTTCATTTTCCCCGTGACTCTTAATTGAGGTAGGCTCGGTGGAATAGGATTGGCCGATGGATCAACCGGCAGAAGCGATGATTTCTCCCAGTTGATGGTCAGGCCTGAGAATTTACCAAAATCCTGCACCAAATGGACCACTTTCTCCAATGAGGAGCTCGTGTCCCCAAGGAAGAATAAAACATCGTCCGCAAAAAGCACTATTCTCTCTTCCTCGCCGTTCCTGTGGTAACCCTGTATTTCGGCCGATAATCTTACTGCTCCCGCCAATGGCTCCATAGCTAAAACAAACAGCAAAGGTGACAAGGGGCAGCCATGCCTAGTTCCTCTTTCAAGGGGGAAGCTTTCCGAGAAGTCATTGTTTACCTTGAGTCTTGCCGTTGGATGGTTGTATAGGGTTTTTGACCAACTGATAAATACGGGGCCAAATCCAAACCTCTCCAGGACCCACCAAAGGTATTCCCACTCCAGGCTATCGAAAGCCTTGGCGGTATCTAAGGACAATATGGCTCTAGACCCCTCGTTCTCTGCCGGTACCTGGATATTCAAGTAGGCCCTTCTGATATTGGTGCTGGTGGACCGACCGGGGATAAACCCCGATTGGTCCGAATGCACAAGTTTTGTGATACATTTATTTAGTCTGGATGCCAGTACCCTTGCGACAATCTTGGCGTCCGTGCACAGTAATGATATTGGCCTGTATGAGGAGACTTCCGATAAGTCTTTCCCCTCCTTTGGTATCACCACTATATCGGCCTCTGACATCGACAGGGGTAACCTTCTATCCTTAATCGACTGCTCCAGTACTTTTAGGAGCTCTGGAAGTAGCACTTCCCCATACTTTCTATAGATCTCCAATGGCAGGCCATCCGGGCCTGGAGATTTCTGGCCTGACAGCTCCGCGACAGCTTTTTGCAACTCCTCTAGGGTCAGGGGGGAATCCATCTCGCCCCTGTCCCTGTCCGAGAGCACAGGCAACTCTACCCCTTCCATAAACCTGTCTATCTCGTGCCGGTCCGGCCCCCTACGCGACCTGTACAGGTCCCTGTAGAACGCCGAGAATGTCTCCAGGACCTTGGCGGGGTCGGAAGTGATTTCTCCGGACGGTGTCTTAATTGAAAAAATAGCTGATGGAGATATATTAGGCTTGGTTATAAGGGCCAACATCCGGCCCACCCTCTCCCCTTCACCAAAATAATTTTGCTTCTGGAAGAGTCTTTTGTTTTCTACTCTTCTGTTAATTACTTCTCTATACTCTTGTTGTCTGCTGAGCCATACCGCCTGTTTTTCCGGGGTTGGGTCCGCCACATAATGTGCTTCTGATACCATAGCTTCCCTGCTAGCCCTCTCCTCCCATTCCCTTGACGTTTTCTTAGCTATGACCACCTGCTGGTGTAATAGTCCCCTAAGAAACGCTTTTAAGGTGTCCCACACTACTCCCGCGGGGGCTGAACCAGAGTTAAATGTTACGAACTCTTTTAGTTTAGAGGTTACTTCTGCTGGACCGCTTATTAAATCCAACCACAGTGGTTTTATTGTCCACCTCTTGCAGCTAGACTTAACAGTTAGATTCAGAGTCAAGATCAAAGGAGAATGATCCGAAATTCCTCTCGGCTTGTACTCTATGTTCCCTATTAATTGCATAGCATCCCCATTGCCTACCGCCATGTCTATGCGCGAGAGAGTGGAGTGTGTCCCTGAATAACAGGAATACTGTCGGATATTTGGGTTGTGGGATCTCCATAGATCACACCACCCCACCTCCTCCAGAAGTTGGCCTAAACGGCCCTCTGATAGCCTTTCCGTCCGATTCATGGGCGGAAAACGGTCCAGTTTATTATCCAGAACTGTGTTAAAGTCCCCCACTAATATGATCGGTATATCTACTTTACTTTCCACAAACTCCAGCAGGTCCAAGATAACCTCTGTTTTAAACGGAGGGGGGATGTAAGTATTTGCTATCACCAGGGGCTGATTTTCCACCACGCAGCTCAGGAAGACATAACGACCCAACGCGTCTATTCTGGCTTCCCTGCAGGAAAACAAGAAACCTCTCCCCACCAATATGCTCACCCCTCTTGAATATGAGGTGTAGACTGAGTGATACTGTTCTTGGAATTTGTGGTTCCGAACCTGTGATTTAGTATCGTTGGTAAGGTGGGTTTCCTGCAGACAAGCCAGACCGACGCCGTGAGCTTCCATTGCCAAAAGTACTGCTGCTCTTTTAGCGGGATCACCCATGCCCCTGATATTCCAGGAGCCTATCCTTAATGTTTTAAAAGGCATCTTAAAGAAAAAAAGAAAAAAAAGGAAAAGGAAAAAATCATTTGTGGATTTGTTGGTTCCAAGCTCATCGTAAACTCTGTGGTTGTGTTAGCCAAGAAAAAATACAGAGAAAAATAAAAAAAAATGAAGTGAGGAGGGCAAGGGGCCCCTGCGTCCGGGGACCCCCCCCTACAATTTCTGACTGCAAATACAAATTACTTGTGCTAATGTACATTACATTTGTTTTTGTGAACCAACCCTTCATACCTATGTGTGACTTACTTCTGCGCCATTGCCTATCCCTGTGACTCACTGTAAACCCCCCTTCCCACCCCCCTTCAACTTTATCCAACCCCCCTCTTCCCACCCTAATTCGTAACCCCCCCTGCCTAATTAGGCTAGCCCTAGGGGCTGTGCATGTGACCTTTTTCCCCCCCCCCAACCATACAAGAAGTGACTTCCCACACATACACTGAAAAGGTACATTGTGATTTGCTGGCACACTCATCCCCCCCACCCCCCCTCCCACGACCCACTTCCAAGCCCACAAAAGAATATATGCAACTAGTGGAATCACCTCCTTCATCCGTGCTTCCACTCTCGTGCTCCCCCCAACCCCCCACCCCCGTTTCATCTACTAATTTATTATAAGGAAAACAAAAAAGAAAGAAAAAAAAAGAGGAGGAAAAGGAGGAGAAAAAAAAAAAATACGTTTTCCTCCTTTCCTGTCCAGGTTTAAATAGCCTTATTTGGCCCTTAGCTCTGTAGGCCCGTTTTATTGTCTTCCAGCCATTTTGTTGCCCCTGCTGTTGTATCGAAAAAATGGGTAGATCCTAAGGCAGTAATGCGTAGCCGTGCAGGGTATAACAGGGCGTATTCTATGTTGTAAGTCCGTAGGTTGCGCTTGATGTCCCTAAATTCAGCCCTTCGTTTCTGGAGGTCTGGGGAGTAGTCAGGAAAAAATAATATCTTAACTCCATTGTACAGAATATCCCCCAGTTCTCTGGCCCTACGCATCATTGTTACCTTGTCTCTATAGTTAAGAAGCTTCATTATTATTGGCCTGGGGTACCCCCCTGATGGTGGGGTCCTAGTTGGTACTCTGTGGGCTCTTTCAATGGCAAAAAGATGAGAGAAAGTTTCCGTCCCGAATATACCCCTAAGCCACTTCTCCAAGAACTCCTCAGGGTGGGGGCCCTCGCACCGCTCCGGTAGGCCTACCACTCTCACGTTGTTCCTGTGGGACCTATTTTCAATTTCCTCCATTTTCACTTTATATAGTCCCATCTGCGTTTTTAGTAGCTTGAGATCCTGCTTTAGTGGGGTTAAGTCGTCTTCAGCCTGGCTTACTCTCTCCTCCAGTTCAGATGTTCTAGTTATAGTCCTTTGCAGTTCTTGACTTACCCTAATTATCTCTTCCTTTAATCCCGTCAGCTGATTGCTCAGGTCATTTAAAGAGGCCCTGCAGGAGTTGACAGCCTGCAAAACATCTTTCAGCGTGGGTTCAGCATCTGCTGATGCGTTTTGCGCAGCAGCATTGCTGGTTGCTAATCCCGCGGAGTCACCCGCAGAACTTTTACTGGCCGCCACTTTCATTGTGTGCGTTACAGCTGGTCCTTTTCCTAAGCTCTTTCTATCCCCTGAGCCTCCTGCTTGTGGCCTGTCCTGCTGCTGCTGGGTGTTTTTAGATGGTGGTGAAGTGGAGGGGTGAGCGTACTTTTCCAGTTTGGCCGCTGCTGCGACTGCTGCCTGGTTCGCCTTTTCTTTTGAAGTACGGGTCATTTGGGAGCTAGTGTTGTCCTGTTGCTGTAGTTCCTCTCCTTTTTTCCTGGTCATGACTTGTTATATGAGCCGGGGGGTGTGTAGGGAGATTTGGCCACTCGTGGGGTTAATGTTTTCCCCCCCCCTCTCTTATCCTTTCCCCCACTCCTCTTCTCTTCGCACGATATTGTCTCAGGTCCAATAATATCCCTTATTGATATAGTCCTCCACCAACCGTCATATAACAGCTTTCCCCAAATATGCACTGCTCTCTGTGTGATAGTGTAACAGGCTGCTTAAGGCAGTCTAAGCTCAGGTCTGGTCATAAGCTGATAGTGTATCGGGCTGTCAGGGCTCACCTGTGTCTCCACTCCCCCTTCATCCACAGCGATGGGCTAACCCCTGGGGAGGGGGGGGAGAGATAGTCCACTTCTAGTGCACCCCCTAATGTGACTGCCAAAGCTTGTACCTTGGCGCTGCCGGATACCTGGGCAGCACAGGGACGCTTCTTTCTCTGAAAATGGTTGACGGCTCCTTTCTCTGGGAGCGCACACCGTCCACGCCGTCTGCTTCCCCTGGAGCCGAAGCCGTCGCCCTGGCAACCGCCCCTCCTCCCCGTTCCGAGGAATTCAGATGTGCCGCTTCTCCCGAGCGGCTTGAGCTAGTACTGCGGCGCCACGCTCCGGAGCAGACAGGGGCAAGGGAGCCGATCAGCTGGCTAGGGGCCAAGATCTTTAGGGGGAGAGAGCACTCACAGCCAGGTCAAAAGCACTGGAATAGGTTCCTGTAGACACGGAGGCATCGGGCTGGGGGAGGTTCACTCGCTCCTCCACTCACTCCCGCATCCGGTCACGCCCCCCATTCTAGGCTTACCTATAGGTAAATGTCACACAAAAGGGTTTACAATCACTTTAACCTATGTTATAATACTGCTTACAAGCATTCTCCCCTATTTCTGACATGCTGAACAACTTTACCAGGCTATTTTGAAAAACAATGTTAAATACGTTAGCAAATATTCTACACCAACAGCTTATCCAGTATGCACCTGTGATTAACAAATGCCATAAAAAGCAAGGGTATCAATGAATAAAGAAGTTAATGAGTTAACCAGTGCTATTGTTCTTTTTTATATCAAGTACCGCCATCACTCATAATCACCTTTACATTTCCTCTTCACAGTCTGTTAATGCTGCTTTCCCAACACTAATAACAGAATCACAGTCTTTGGAAATCTGCACATTGGTTGACAGACAAAGTGAACAGTAATACAGTAAGTAATGAAGCCTTGAATCACCTGCAGAAATATTGCTGTATTACCTCCATAATAATGCAGATTTCTGAAGACTGGCCTTCTCCTATCTCAGGAGAGCAGCCTTGACAAGCAGAGAAGAGGGAGTGAAAAAGTTCTTATAAGGCAGTAAATGGGTGGGACTAGGGTTGCAAAAATAAACATAGCAACCCAGATAGCAAGCAATTGTGCTGCAAGCTTGAAAATGACTTGCTAAGGAGGCACATGGGCGGAGCCTGACTGAGCAGACATGCCAGCATAGAGCTCTGCTCCTGAAGGCATATTTCTGCCGTATTATACCATGTCCCAGCTCAGCTTCACCCGGTAAATATTGTTACTCGATCTGCTAATAACCCCCACCACTTCATGTAATGGGTCTTGGGAGTTCTCACCTGAAAATGAAGCCAAAAAACAATAAAGAAGTGCTGCCTCAGGTTTCAGTCTGAATGGCACTAGCTGCATCCCCTCCCCCTGGTACCTCACACTGAAATCCTCTCAGCGCTCTAAAGTATCTGTGGCAACACAGGAGGAATATGACTCAGATTCATATATACATACTTCAGAAATGACATCTTTTATAGACCCTGCTCATTCTTCTGTTCTGAGGCAATTTGAAAAAAATTATTTTTCAGGGACATACCTATAAACTTTTTGCTGATCTATCTCAACTCACCATCTCTAAGCGTCAGGCTTTGAAGCCACTTGTTCAAGTTTTACAGCGACCTCAAATCACCTATCAATGGGGCTTTCCATTTTTAATTTGCTTCACTTACCAAGGATCTAAATATGTCTGCCGTTCTGCTGAAGAATTCCAATCTTCTTTAGAATGCCCTCTCAACCAAAGAAACACACAAAATCGAGTGGTTACCCTTTCCCTGCAAAAATCAGCTGGTACTGAAGGAAATAAAAGTCGCCAGGGGCAATCAAAACGTGGTTGTTTTTCTTTTCCTACGCCAACTCCTGAGCACTCTATGGACTAACATTTTTCTTTTGTTTGACACAATGTCAGATATTTTTATTTCTTTAACTTCCAACTAACTAGATGTTTGGTAATTTTTTTTGTCTTACCAATTTAGAACTCACTCGATGCAAACTTTTTCTATTGTTTTACTCCTTACTTTTATGCTGATCTATTTTTTTTACTGACAACAGCGAGTTGTTTACTATATTTCTTTACATAGCCACAAACTATTATTCGTTTTTTTTATATTTTCTGTGATGTTTTTTGTTACTTGTATACACCTTACCCCATCCCTTCTATTCCTCTGATTACTGAAGAGTACTGGGGAACTGTGAGTACAGAGGAGTATTGCGGGCACTGTGAGCACTGGGGAGTACTGTGGATACTAGGGTACTGTGAGTACTGAGGATTACTGGGGACACTGAGTATTGTGGGAACTGGGGGCACTGTGAATACTGAATACCGAGGTAGAGGTGATTACTGAAAAGTACCAAGGGTAATGGGGGCACTGTGAGTACTGAGGAGTACTGAGGACACTGCGAGCACTAAGGATCTAAGCAGTAATGAAGACACTGTCTTGGACCCTGATAGATCCCAGAGCAGGGACTGATTGCAGATACATTATTATTATTATTATTATTATAATACAGGATTTATATTGTCCCAACAGTTTGCGCAGCGCTTTACAATAAAGGGAGACAGTACAGTTACAATACAATAAATAGGGTTAAGAAGGCCCTGCTCATAAGAGCTTAAATCTAATAGGGTGGGGCAAGTGGTACAAAAGGTTATAACTGGGGGGATGAGCTGATGGAAGTGATAAAAGTTCAGTTAGTTGGAGGTGTGATAGGCTTCCCTGAAGAGATGAGTTTTCAGTGATTGCCTAAAGGCAGCCAGAGTAAGCTGATAGATGGACAGATTGGCGGTAGAGAGTTCCAGAGGATGGGAGAGACTCTGGTGAAGTTCTGGAGATGAGCACTGGAGGAGAGGACAAGGGAGCTTAAGAGCAGGAGGTCTTGAGAGGAGCAGAGAGGATGGTTTTGGTGATATTTGGAGACAAGGTTGGTGATGTAGCCCAGGGCAGAGTTGTGAATGGCTTTGTATGTTGTTGTTAGTATTTTGAATTTAATTCGTATTAAGTATTTGATACATCAGAAAAGCAGAACTTAATATTTGGTACAGAAACCTTTGTTTGCAATTACAGAGATCATTACAGAGATCATACGTTTCCTGTAGTTCTTGACCAGGTTTGCACACACTGCAGCAGGGATTTTGGCCTACTCCTCCATACAGACCTTCTCCAGATCCTTCAGGTTTCAGGGCTGTCGCTGGGCAATACGGACTTTCAGCTTCCTCCAAAGATTTTCTATTGGGTTTAGGTCTGGAGACTGGCTAGGCCACTCCAGGACCTTGAGATGCTTCTTATGGAGCCACTCCTTAGTTGCCTTGGCTGTGTGTTTTGGGTCATTGTCAGGCTGGAAGACCCAGCCACGACCCATCTTCAATGCTCTTACTGAGGGAAGGAGGTTGTTGGCCAAGATCTCGCGATTGATGGCCCCATCCATCCTCCCCTCAATATGGTGCAGTCACCCTGTCCCCTTTGCAGAAAAGCAGCCCCAAAGAATGATGTTTCAACCTCCATGCTTCATGGTTGGAATGGTGTTCTTGGGGTTGTACTCATCCTTCCTCCGCCAAACATGGCGAGTGAAGTTTAGACCAAAAAGCTCAATTTTTTGTCTCATCAGACCACATGACCTTCTCCCATGCCTCCTCTGGATCATCCAGATGGTCATTGGCAAACTTCAGAAGGGCCTGGACATGCGCTGGCTTGAGCAGGGGGACCTCACGTGTGCTGCAGGATTTAAATCCATGACGGTGTAGTGTGTTACTAATGGTTTTCTTTAAGACTGTAGTCCAGCTCTCTTCAGGTCATTGACCAGGTCCTGCCGTGTTGTTCTGGGCTGATCCCTCACCTTCCTCATGATCATTGATGCCCCATGAGGTGAGATATTGCATGGAGCCCCAGACTGAGGGAGATTGACCGTCATCTTGAACTTCTTCCATTTTCTAATAATTGCACCAACAGTTGTTGCCTTCTCACCAAGCTGCTTGCCTATTGTCCTGTAGCCCATCCCAGCCTTGTGCATGTCTACAATTTTATCCCTGATGTCCTTACACCGCTCTCTGGTCTTGGCCATTGTGGAGAGGTTGGAGTCTGATTGAGTGTGTGGACAGGTGACTTTTATACAGATAACGAGTTCAAACAGGAGCAGATAATACAGGTAATGAGTGGAGAACAGGAGGGCTTTTTAAAGAAAAAATAAAAGGTCTGTGAGAACCGGAATTCTTACTGGTTGGTAGGTGATCAAATACTTATGTCATGCAATAAAATGCAAATACATTTTTTTTAAAATCATACAATGTGATTTTCTGGATTCCGTCTCTCACAGTTGAAGAGTACCTATGATAAAAATTACAGACCTCTACATGCTTTGTAAGTAGGAAAACCTGAAAAATCGGCAGTGTATCAAATACTTGTTCTCCCCACTGTATATTTCTTCAATTTCAATGTCTCAAGGTGGGTGGGACCATTTCTCATCCTAGGTAAATCGCCAATGATTTCAGCCCTTTCTACTCCTCCTTTTATAACCTATAGCCAGAGACACTCTACATCTCCACACTGGATTCCTCATATTCTCCAGATTCTCTAATAAAAAAATTGAAGCTTACGCCTTGCCACCTGATATACCTAATTCACTGGTGCAGATATGTGGAGCTTAAATGTTGGGTGTCTATAGAACAATATTTTTCCCAGTTCTCTCTTGGTTATTTACAGTGGGGTGTCCAGGTTATCTTATTGTCCCTGAGATCTCACCCTACGATAGGTCCTACTCTACAACATTGTTCTAGGGCACTTCAGAAATTCTCCTTCTCCATCTCTTCTGTTACCTATTCTTGGTAACCCAAACTTCATACAAGGCACTTAAAAACGGCCTTTTCTCTCATAGAGAAAAATCTGTACCAAATCTCAACTGCAGGTGCCTGGCCTTCATTCCTCAATCTAACGGCAACCATCAATCTGTTCCAATTGTCCCTCTGGAAGGCCCTAAAAACCTGCCACTA
This sequence comes from Aquarana catesbeiana, assembly GCF_042186555.1. Lineage (NCBI taxonomy): Eukaryota > Metazoa > Chordata > Amphibia > Anura > Ranidae > Aquarana > Aquarana catesbeiana. The sequence goes on from NC_133325.1 coordinate 297,725,307, forward strand.
CATCTTTACTAACACTTGTAGCTATTAGACCCCCTTTGAGACTACCGTATGTGCAATGACCAAGGCCTCCTTCAACACTCTCTCTCCACCATACATTCTCTCAAAGCACAACCCAAAGATGACGTCAAAGATCCATTCCTATCGTAATGGGAAAGTGACCTGAAACTCATCTTCTCCCCTATGCAAACCCACAAGATCCTGTACCTGGACTTTTTCTGTCGAAAATTCAGATGGACTTAGATAGAGAACATGCTCTATATTTTTCAGACGGAAAAAATTACTATCGGAAAAAACGCTCATCTGTATGCTGTTCCGACGCACCAAAAATGACGCATGCTCTGAAGCAAGTACGAGACAGAAGCTCTCGGTCTGGTAAAACTAGCATTCGTAATGGAGATAGCACATTCCTCATGCTGCAAATTCTTCAATCTTTTAATGCAGCACATTCTTTTGTGCTTTATAGTGAAGTTGTTTTGCTGCTGATATTCACACAGAGTTCTCACAAACTTATTTCTTTATTATTTCTTGTGATCTCATGAATAATCTTTTATTTTTTTTAAAGCCAGATCTCCATAATAATGTTTAGAATTATTTTTTATAGTCATCTTTTTTTTTTTATTTCATCAAGATCTCCTGTTTTTTGTATTATTGAAAAAATATTTTCTAGTGATCTCCTTAATTTTTTTTGTGTGTGTCATGTTACCACAATAACATTATTATCTTTTATTTTTTAACCTCAAGGAGGTTGGTTGTTATCTCTTGTTAATTTGACATTGTATTTTTGAAATGTACCTGCCTACTCACAAACAAACTGTGAAAAATAAAATCTCCATTTATTCTGGGTAACAAAATAAAAGAGGAAGGCAAAGCTTTTGGAATTTGCGAAGCCTTTTGGCCCCCAGGGCAGACATCAAGTCTGTGGAAAATAAAATTGTTAGCTTGAGAAATCCATATAATTTAAAGCCCAATCTGGTCCAGGACTCCCAGAGATCAGGACCAGCAGCAGATGACATATATGTCCCCAGGCCGGTACTACACCAGCCTGCGTCTTCTGTCTGACCAGACTGAACCCAGGCCATCACTTTCTTCTCTTCACTGCAGCCTTCCCTCCACGCTTCCCTGCAGCCTTTCTTGGAGGCTGTGGCTCTGGTGGTGGACTTGTGGCAGGAGGAGGAGGATGGGCGAGCTCACATACGTGGCTGTTCTCAGTCAGCTGGCCCCTCAACTCCTTCTGAAGGGCCTGAGCAAAAATTCCCTCACAGAGGAAGCATTGGCCCTCCTCCAATTTCTGTAATCTAGTGGATATATAGCAGCCATAGGCCTCTTCACCATCAGTGGGGCGTCTGAGGACATCACTTGCTTCCCTAATGAGGCCCAGTGCTGCCTCCTCCGTAATTGTCCCCTTCCTGGGCCTTTTTGTTGTAAGGCGGAGGGGAGGCATCTGTGATTGGGTGAGGCCACTGGGCCCGCCCACCTCCTGGCTGACACTGGGCCCGCCCACCTCCTGGCTGACACTGGGCACGGCCTCCTCCTGGCTGCCACTTTCCAGACCCTCCTCCTGGCTGAGCTCATTCTGTGTATAAAAAAGGGGCATAGTTTTAGTTTTTGGTTCATAAATTACACACAATTTTCAGCACATGACTTACAAATTGAATGTTAATAAATACTAAAGACTATCATTCTGAGCCCAGCATTTTTCATTCTTGTCCCAAACATTTTTGATCACTACTGTTGATATGTAAATCACTTTTTTTTAAATCAATAATTTGTTATCAATTATAACATCTAGTTAACATTATTAATATTATGACAATAAATATGTATAAAAATAATATACCCGACTCCAGCTGGGTGCATCCACTTCTTCCAGGATGGAAGGCCCAAGTTGTTCCTCATCAGCCGCTGCTGGGGTTGAGGGAAGGGTGGAGGGAAGGCTGCAGGGAAGGGTAGAAAGTGATTCCCTGGCTTCAGTCTGGTCGCCCAGAAACCACAATTTGTTGAAGTAACACAGCCTGCGGACATACACTTGTGCTGCTGCTGCTCCTGATCGGAGTGATTTCTGGATCTTATTATGCTCCTTCTTATACAAGTTCCTCAAGATCCCAATTTTCTTTTCCAAGAACACGATGGTTGCATCGGGGACCTGAGTCTTCACAAATTCCAGAAGTTTCTCCAGCGTTGACCTCCTAGCTTGTTTATTATAATATAAGCTGTGTTTCACCTCCCACAAATTCCTCATCTCCCTGTACCTGTCTATGAAACTGGCCATGAATTCTGGGTCCTTAAAGTGATTCATATTTGCTGTAACACAATACACCAGACAAAAACACTAATGTCAGCCTAAACTCTCATAATCTTATCCCAATATAGGCCTCAATCTTGAAGCAGTGTAGGCCACTGATGGCCCAAGTTCAAAATTTACCTTTGTTATAACGTACATCGCTTCCGGTCCTCCTTCCTCCGCACACAGAACGTACATACGACAAATGCGTGTTAGCTTGATGTACACTGTGCATGCATGAAACTCCGCCCGCGTCACCCACCCCTGACATTCTTTCTAAAATATTCCCCACCGCTTCTCTTTCGGCGGGCAGTAGGAGCAACATGGTGGAGACACAGCAGGTGTGTGTTAATTCTAGTAAGGTGGAGGAGGAAAGCCCGGAGCCCGAAACGTCCCAATCCCGGGGGGGAAGATATAAGGCCTCAAAAATGGCCTTTATAGAGATGGTGGAGATGGTGGACATCTTGAGGAGGAACCACTATGATGGGAAGCATGGACCGTACCTAAACCCAAATGTGAGAAAGGCCAAGATCATGACTACAGTTGTGAAGAGTCTGCATCGGAATTTTGGGGTACAATGATCCAAGGAGCAATTGAGGAAACGCTGGTCAGACCTGAAACCGAGGGAGCAGGATCAGTATAGAAGAATCAAGAGAGTGCTTCTAAAAAGTAAGTACTTGTTGTGTGTTCCTGTCATTATTATTATACTTGCATGCTGCTCCATGTGCTTTTCTTTACTGTTGTTCAGTTTAAACTGGCGACTTTCATGTTCGTGGGCACAGTAATCATCGTCATAGGAAACATCGTTCGCTCATTAAATACGATGTTTTGGGCAGATACAGGTTAAATACATTTGGTCATGCCTATTTGTATAAAAATAAGTTTTGTGCATTGCTTGTAACTAGAATGAAATGCAAGATTGATTCAGTGTAATGTAAGGAGAGGACACTCAGCAGCTGTTCATACACCTGAATTCAGGAGCACTAGTGTGGGACACAAGAACAAACTTTTTAAGGTGTCCCACACAAGTGCTCCAGTGGATACTTGGGGTGTCTCCATGTGTGAAAATTGTCACAAAAAGGTAAGTATTCCAGCTTTGGTAAGGTAAAAAATCATGTCTTCAGCTTGGAACTTTGCCAAAACAGACCCCAGAAGCAATGTTTTATATTCATATTTCTGGCCTTAAATATCTGTGTGCTAAGTATACCTTTTGTTTCATTCTCATAGGGGAGGAAAGACTCAGAGGACACCAGGAACCCCACACCTCAGAAAGAAGGGGAACTCAGCACAACACCACACCCCGAAGATCTCTAGGAAGGAGAGGTGGAGGAAGTGGGCGAACTTGTCACCACAACAGGTCAGTGTCTGACACCCCAGCTTCAGGTAGTATATGTATGCCTGCATATTTATAATACATTTTTACTCAAATGTTTAGGTGATGTGCTGGTTGTGGAAGAGCAAGCTCAACATTTCACAAGTGACTGTGCACAAAGGCTAATCCAGGACATCATGGTGTGGAATCGTGAAATTGACATCATAAGGTATAAACTCAATGTTTTTGAACAAATGAAGAACATGATTGATGTGTTGGGGAGAATATAAATATCTACCACATGCCACCATTTTAATTGTGTTGGACTAAACAAAAAATTTTTGTTGTACATTTTAAAAGCCAAATTTTGAAGATGCACACAGTGTGCCACATGTGCTATCTGCCATCAGGGGATATCAATGTACGTGTTTTGTGGGTGCAACCCCTTCCTCATAACTCTAGTTGGTGAGAGGAAGGGGTTGCACCCACAAAACACGTCCATGGATACCCCATGTTGGGAGATAGCACATGTTGACATGGGATCAGGAGGGAAATACCCATTTTGACTCCCAAATTGTGTGCATCTTCAAAATTTGGCTTTTACAGGGATGACATCACCCTATCTGATAAAGGCAATATCAATACATTTTTGACATTATAATGTCTGATATTGCCCTCAGTTTTTATACTTTGAACTTTGTAAGTTCCAGAGTTGTGTATGTTATGTTTTGAAACATGCCTGTTTATACCAAAAAAAATTTGAAAAAAAACTTGAAAAAAAAATATTATTTTACAACAAAATTTTATAACGCACATGTGAATGTGCACAGAGTAAAAATGGGGCTTATTTACTAAAGGAAAATCCACTTGGCACTTCAAGTGCACTAGGAGAACCTAGGAGACAGCTAAAAAGAAACACAAGCAATAAAGAAAATTCAAGATTTTATCAGATAATTTTTTGGTTTTATTTAAAAATTATTTAGCCATTGTCTGGCATAGCAATGGCGCCCCTACCCATAAAATAATTGACATATTTCTGGTGAACTTTACGGGCGCTCTGGGGTGCCAAGCAGGATGGACAGTACCCAGGCCCGTCAGGGGATTAGCAGGAAGTCCAGCCTCAGGCCCAACTGAAGCAAGATCATTTTTGGCATTTTTACATAAAAATTTGTGCAATATGCAGCAGGATAATATGATGTGGTTAATTTTGTAGTCTGCCATATGTATTGCTGTCAGAAACAGGCGGAACTGGCTGCCCATTATCCTGAAGGCATTCTCAACGACTCTTCAGGCTCTGGCCAGCCGGTAGTTAAATACCCTCTGGGGTGAGGGTCCTCTGGGGGAAAGGCCTCATCAAGTGCTCGCCCAGATCGAATGCTTCATCAGCAATAAAGACGAATGGGAGTCCTTCAACATTGTCCGCAGCAGGTGGCAATGCCAGGCCACCAGTCTGGAGATGTTGGTAGAACTCGGTCTGGGCAAAGACTCCTCCATCTGACATCTGGCTATTCTTCCCCACATCCACATAGAGGAACTCATATTGTGCCGACACCACCGCCATCAACACTATACTATTAAAACCCTTATAATTGTAATAGTAAGACCCTGAATGGGGTGGTGGCACGATGTGGATGTGCTTTCCATCTATAGTCCCTCCACAGTTGGGAAAGTCCCAACGGTCAGGCAAAATGGGAGGCCACAGTCTGCCATTCCCATGGCATTGAAGGAAACTGTGGAGTCAAACCAGAAAAAAAAAAATATTAGTACTTTTGGACATAACATTGCAAGCAGTTTACACAAAAACATTCTTAGCCAACATCAGTATAACTTTTTTTTAAGGAGTATTTAAAGACAAAAATATAAGGTCCACTTTTCAGATTCCTCACCCCCTCTGATGGCCCATTGTAAAAATTTTAAGGGGGGGGGTTCTAAATGAGTTTGGGACCCAAAAAAAAATCCTCTGGCATTCTGCCTGAATTTAAGGACACAAATAACATTTGTACATATTTTAGGGGGTGTTTAGGGTAAAGCACTATAATGGAGCTGACAAAATACATTGTTAAGTGACTAGGCTAGGTGTATATGGGCCCAGGATAGCATGATGGGAAGGTTAGTGAAGGAAAATATGCATGAAGGACAAAAAAGGAGCAATAAAAACTTCCAGCATGCATGGGGGTAAAGGGGAGATTCACAGCATATTACAATCATGGTAATTAGAGAATGATGAAAGAAATACAATACATTAGCAAACATTAAATACATATAATGTGATGTTAAAGGAGAAATCTTACCTTAATATAGTCCTTCTGCAGTAACTGAATGATAGCAGAACAGGTCTCTGGGATAATGATCCCCACAGCCTGGGGGGAGATGCCTGTCGAGAACTAGAGGTCCTGCAGACTTCTCCCAGTCGCCAAGTACCACAACGTGGTGACTAGCCTCTGCTCCGGAGTGATGGCTTGGCACATGCAGGTGTCTTGCTTGTTAATATAAGGGGTCAGTAAAGCCAACAGACGACAGTGAAAAATGGGGTCCGTCATCCTGAGAAAGTTCCTAAAATCATCAGGATTATTCTCCTGGATCTCACGAAGCAAAGGCATGTGAGAGAATTGGTCAGGCTGGAGTAACAAATTCTTGGTCCATGAACTCCTCCTCACCCTGTTCATGGACTGGGCTTGGGGCAAAGCAAGAACCCCAACACCAAGCCCCCACACAGCACAAACTCTACGATGATTACGTACCCGCAACATGGCTTCAAAACGGTCGGCTGGTCAGAACAAACTAACAGAATGCACTGAAGAACAGCAAGGCCTGTGAAGAGCGTGCTGAAAATCAGAAACGAGCGGACAAGAACACATTGAAAAACAGATGCGAACTGACTACACGCACTGAAAAGCAGATACAAACCCACAAGCACAAAATGAAGAGCAGTAACGGACTGAAAAGCATGAATGCTGAAAAGCTTGAATCGTCTCTCACCAAACTTCTACTAACACAAGATAAACACAAGATTAGCAGAAGGAGCCCAAAGGGTGGAGCATTGGCTATTGAACTTCCTTTTTCTAGTCCCGTCATACGTGTTGTACGTCACCGCGTTCTTGACGGTCAGACTTTGGTGTGACCGTGTGTATGCAAGACAGCTTGAGCGGAATTCCGTCGGAATTCCGTCAGAAAAACCTTTAGAGTTTATTCCGACGGCAAAACCGGTCGTGTGTACAGGGCACTACATTTTATTTAGTTCTGTCCAAATATATAACCCTTCTGGACCAAAGCTATTCGGTTGGCACAAATATTCACAGATTTTATATTCCCTGACAATCTTGTCTTTTAACTTTTAACGTTCCAGCATCCCTCCTACAAAAAATGTATCCTGCGCCACTGTCACATACCTGGTTTGAAGGGCCTGACATGATAAAGAAGGGCTCTCTTACACCTCTGACTTGGGGCCCCTGGTAGAGTGAACAGGAGGTGCAGGAGTGTAGAGTGGTACAAGTGCCTATAGGTCTTGCAACAGCAGGGTAGGTATCCACACTAGGCAGGGGAAGTCATCAGTGGCCTTTGAAGCAGTATGTGAACTGGGTGGAATGGGTAGAGGACATTCAAATTAATAAAAGTAAACTATTGCTGAGAGATATATTGGAAATCTTGAAACAGAAATATCGGAATGTCTTATAAAAATGCTATTTTCCTATCTGTTTCTGTCTTTAAGCCTTCCTACACGTTGTTCTTCTGCCTTTGTTTAATTTATACCCAGGTTAAATACATCTGTGAAGTATAAAACATTTTATACTTCCCAGATCAAGTTATCCTGTGTTTATATGTATAGTACATGTGTTTAGACACTTTTAAATGTGTTCAGAGTGTTAACTAGCCCCAGGATGCACAGAATGCAAGGGAATGTACGGTGTTCATTATACCATTTAAAATATTTACATGCATGTATATGCATTTAGAAATGCATTTCAATTTGTATAATTGCATGCCCATTTGAATGGGCCAAATCACTTGAATCACTATCTCAAAACATATATGCTGACTGTGAAGTTGAAACTCCCAAATGGCAGAGGAACTCAATCAAAAGCCTCAAATCAGGCAGAAGACCAGGCCCTGATGGCTATACTGCCCTTTTGTATAGTAAATTCTCTGACATCTTTATCCCATACTTATAACATTTGTTAAATAACTTAAAAGGCTAAGTTTTGTGGGTAGCATTTACCACTCGTTTTTTCACATGGCAAAATGTGTGTTTGCTTCTGTGTTTGGTGTGCCGTTACCAATTAATGGCACTGAAAGCGCAATTAGGTGTATAAAGGTGGCCATACACTATACAATCTGATCGTGCAATCTCCTTTAGATTTGCCAAATTTATATATTTGGAGGAAACCCCTATCTAGCCAATCACTCTGTATCCAATCAGGTAGGTCCTTGCACTAAATAATTGATGGCAGATCTAAAGGAGATTGTACAATCAGATTGTATAGTGTATGGCCACCTTTATACACCTAAAATTACTAGTTGTGCTTTCAGTGCCATTAATTGTTAACAACACACCAAACACAGAAGCGAACACACATTTTGGCATGTGAAAAAACAAATGGCAAATGCTGAAAAACGCACAGTAAAAAACACGCAACCCACAAAACGCCAACATGTCCCATAGAACAGCCCGTTTAAATCAGCAGGCTGCCCTATGCGTGTCACATATACAATTCTCACTTCACATATACAATTGTTTACACTTTTAACACTTGTTTTTCAGTTTTTAGTGTTTTTTTTCTTTGTTTTTTCACTTTAAGGCTCCATTCACACTAGCGCGTTTTTTGATGCATTTTGCATTTTGCAGAAATGCATGGGAATTTTTTAACATGGGTTCCTATGGAACATGTTCACATCAATGCTTTTTTGTATCTCTGCGTTTTTGGAAAGGGTCGGGGACTTTTTTTTATGCAAAAAGCAGCGTTTTGCATGTAATGGATTTCAATGGACAAGCATCAAAAACGCAAGTGCACCGTTTTTGCAGCGTTTTTGCAGCGTTTTTGCAGCGTTTTTGGTGCGTTTTTGCCGTTTTTTTTTTTTTTTTTTGTAATTTTTTTTTAAGACTGTAAAAAAAAATGAAAAAAAAAAAAAAAAAAACGCAAATCGCGGCAAAAATGCGGCAAAAACGCAGCAAAAACGCTACAAAAACGCTGCTCAAAAACGTGCCAAGCATGAAAAAAAAACCTCCAAAAACGCTCAAAAGCAACATGCATAGGTGTGAATCGAGCCTTACACTTGTTTTGCCCCATCATCAGTCAATCCCATATCATGCATTTTCACTTCACTAATCACATCACTACACCCCATCCCACACCCAACCTTTTTTCACTGCTAGCCAACCCTTTTTATAACCAATCCAACTAACGAACAAACTACGCTTATTATTGTTATGTATAACTTAACCACTTGAGCCCCGGACCATTATGCTGCCTAAGGACCAGAGGTCTTTTTCCAATTTGGCACTGCGTCGCTTTAACTGCTAATTGCGCGGTTATGCAATGCTGTACCCAAACGAAATTTGCGTCCTTTTCTTCCCACAAATAGAGCTTTCTTTTGATGGTATTTGATCACTTCTGCAGTTTTTATTTTTTGCGCTATAAACGGAAAAAGACCGAAAATTTTGAAAAAAAATGATATTTTCTACTTTTTGTTATAAAAAAAATCCAATAAACTCAATTTTAGTCATACATTTAGGCCAAAATGTATTCGGCCACATGTCTTTGGTAAAAAAAATGTCAATAAGCGTATATTTATTGGTTTGCGCAAAAGTTATAGCGTCTACAAACTAGGGTACATTTTCTGGAATTTACACAGCTTTTAGTTTATGACTGCCTATGTCATTTCTTGAGGTGCTAAAATGGCAGGGCAGTACAAAACCCCCCCAAATGACCCCATTTTGGAAAGTAGACACCCCAAGGAAATTGCTGATAGGCATGTTGAACCCATTGAATATTTATTTTTTTTGTCCCAAGTGATTGAATAATGACAAAAAAAAAAAAAAAAAAAAATATTTACAAAAAGTTGTCACTAAATGATATATTGCTCACACAGGCCATGGGCCTATGTGGAATTGCACCCCAAAATATATTCAGCTACTTCTCCTGAGTACGGGGATACCACATGTGTGGGACTTTTTGGGAGCCTAGCCGCGTATGGGACCCCGAAAACCAATCACCGCCTTCAGGATTTCTAAGGGTGTAACTTTTTGATTTCACTCTTCACTGCCTATCACAGTTTCGGAGGCCATGGAATGCCCAGGTGGCACAACCCCCCCCCAAATGACCCCATTTTGGAAAGTAGACACCCCAAGCTATTTGCTGAGAGGCATATTGAGTCCATGGAATATTTTATATTTTGACACAAGTTGCGGGAAAGTGACACTTTTTTTTTTTTTTTTTTTTTTTTTGCACAAAGTTGTCACTAAATGATATATTGCTCACACAGGCCATGGGCCTATGTGGAATTGCACCCCAAAATACATTTAGCTGCTTCTCCTGAGTATGGGGATACCACATGTGTGGGACTTTTTGGGAGCCTAGCCGCGTACGGGGCCCCGAAAACCAATCACCGCCTTCAGCGTTTTTAAGGGCGTGAATTTTTGATTTTACTCTTCACTGCCTAACACCGTTTCGGAGGCCATGGAATGCCCAGGTGGCACAAACCCCCCCCAAATGACCCCATTTTGGAAAGTAGACACCCCAAGCTATTTGCTGAGAGGCATGGTGAGTATTTTGCAGCTCTCATTTGTTTTTGAAAATGAAGAAAGACAAGAAAAAACTTTTTTTTTTTTTCTTTTTTCAAATTTCAAAACTTTGTGACAAAAAGTGAGGTCTGCAAAATACTCACTATACCTCTCAGCAAATAGCTTGGGGTGTCTACTTTCCAAAATGGGGTCATTTGGGGGGGTTTTGTGCCACCTGGGCATTCCATGGCCTCCGAAACTGTGATAGGCAGTGAAGAGTGAAATCAAAAATTCACGCCCCTTAGAAAGCCTGAAGGCGGTGCTTGGTTTTCGGGGTCCCGTACACGGCTAGGCTCCCAAAAAGTCTCACACATGTGGTATCCCCGTACTCAGGAGAAGCAGCAGAATGTATTTTGGGGTGTAATTTCACATATTCCCATGGCATGTTTGAGCAATATATCATTTAGTGACAACTTTGTGCAAAAAAAAAAAAAAAAAAAAAAAAATTTGTCTCTTTCCCGCAACTTGTGTCGCAATATAAAATATTCCATGGACTCGACATGCCTCTCAGCAAATAGCTTGGGGTGTCTACTTTCCAAAATGGGGTCATTTGGGGGGGTTTTGAACTGTCCTGGCATTTTATGCACAACATTTAGAAGCTTATGTCACACATCACCCACTCTTCTAACCACTTGAAGACAAAGCCCTTTCTGACACTTATTTTTTACATGAAAAAGTTTTTTTTTTTTTGCAAGAAAATTACTTTGAACCCCCAAACATTATATATTTTTTTAAAGCAAATGCCCTACAGATTAAAATGGTGGGTGTTTCATTTTTTTTTTTCACACAGTATTTGCGCAGCGATTTTTCAAACGCATTTTTTGGGGAAAAAACACACTTTTTTAAATTTTAATGCACTAAAACACACTATATTGCCCAAATGTTTGATGAAATAAAAAAGATGATCTTAGACCGAGTACATGGATACCAAACATGACATGCTTTACAATTGCGCACAAACGTGCAGTGGCAACAAAATAAATACATTTTTAAAAGCCTTTAAAAGCCTTTACAGGTTACCACTTTAGATCTACAGAGGAGGTCTACTGCAAAAATTACTGCCCTCGATCTGACCTTCGCGGCGATACCTCACATGCATGGTGCAATTGCTGTTTACGTTTGACGACAGACCGCCGCTTGCGTTCGCCTTAGCGCAAGAGCAGGGGGCGACAGGGGTGCTTTTTTTTTTTTTTTTTTTTTTCTTTATTATTTTTTTGCTTTTTTATCTTATTTTTAAACTGTTCCTTTCATTTTTTTTTTTTTTAAATCATTTTTATTGTTATCTCGGGGAATGTAAATATCCCCTATGATAGCAATAGGTAGTGACAGGTACTCTTTTTTGAAAAAATTGGGGTCTATTAGACCCTAGATCTCTCCTCTGCCCTCAAAGCATCTGACCACACCAAGATCGGTGTGATAAAATGCTTCCCCAATTTCCCAATGGCGCTATTTACATCCGGCGAAATCTAAGTCATAAAATGCTCGTAGCTTCCGGTTTCTTAGGCCATAGAGATGTTTGGAGCCACTCTGGTCTCTGATCAGCTCTATGGTCAGCTGGCTGAATCACCGGCTGCATTCTCAGGTTCCCTGTTGAGACAGGAGAGCCAGAGAAAAACACGGAAGACGGTGGGGGGGGGGGGGCATTCCCTCCCACGGCTTGTAAAGGCAGTCTAGAGGCTAATTAGCCGCTAGGATTGCTTTTACATGAAAGCCGACCGCTGGCTGAAAAGAATGATACCAAGATGATACCTAAACCTGCAGGCATCATTCTGGTATAACCACTCAAAGTTGTGAATGGCGTACCTGAAGACAAAAAAATGGTTAACAATAAAGCACAGTAAACAATAAAGTATAAATAATTACATACCTGAAAAACAAACATGATAAAACATAATAACAATAACAATAACAATAACAACACTGCAGAATAGAATACAGTAAAAAAAGAGCAGAACAATAGAGAGAGAGAATAGAGAGAGAGAACAATAAAACGACAACTATTTTTTTTTATTTTATATATATATTTTTTTTTTTTACACTTTTTTTGTAACTAACTTTTATAACGGTAACCGGTTCCAGGTTCGGGTCTCTCAAAATGTGATGGCATCTTGGGAGACCCTGTGAAAGTGCGCCTAGTCTGTGCAATGCTGTACCCTACGCTAATACTCAACTAGTGTATGGTAGCGTTCAAAACATTCACCAATGCAAAGACCAGGATTGTCAGGACAGAAGGGACAATAATAGCGGGTGTCACGCCTATATCCGCGTTTGCTGCAGACACAACATCTTTTTGGGGGGTTCGTTGGGTAGGGGTACTCGGGAGCACATAAAAATGCCTCTCATGCAGCCGACTGCATTTCGTTGGGGGATGTGAATGGGGGAAGTACGGGCGCTGCAGAAGTGGTGGGTTCCCAATTAGGATTGGCGAATGCAGCAGGAAGGGCACTATGGGCACGACGGGCCTGTGTTTGTCTTCTTGGTGGCAGCGGGACACTACTTGTGCTTGTCACCTCACCAGCTTGAACTGCACTTATGGGACTCGCCACGTCACCAAGTGTTACTGCAGTGCTGGTTTGACTACGACCGGGGTGTACTAGGCCGCTGGTGCTTGCCAGTTCAATAAAAAGCTTCCAAAAAAACTGTTAGCGATCGCAGGGATCAGGCCTGACTCTGCGAACGCTGCAGTTATGCGTTTAGTGTTTTGTAAGTGACAGTGATCGATCGATACTGCACTTGGGTGGGCTGGACTGGGCCGGGCGGAGGGGCAAAACGCAGGTGCTAGCAGGTATCTGGGTTGATCCCGCTAACACTGCGTTTTTGGGAACCCTAAACTGCTGGGGACGCTAGTATAGATCTGATCTGATCGGATCAGATATTGATCCGTTCAGATACTATACCACTAAAGGAGGCGTATGCTGCGTGCGTGGGTGTTAGCGGTACTGGCGCTAACCTGACGCTGCCTGGGGCCGGTGCTTGCTAGTTCACCAAAATGCTACCAAAAAAACTGTTAGCGATCGCAGGGATCAGGCCTGACTCTGCGAACGCTGCAGTTATGCGTTTAGTGCCTTGTAAGTGTCAGTGATCGATCGATACTGCACTTGGGTGGGCTGGGCTGGGCCGGGCGGAGGGGCACAACGCAGGTGCTAGCAGGTATCTGGGCTGATCCCGCTAACACTGCGTTTGTGGGAACCCTAAACTGCTGGGGACGCTAGTATAGATCTGATCGGATCAGATATTGATCCGATCAGATACTATACCACTAAGGGAGGTGTACGGTGCGTGCGTGGGTGTTAGCGGTACTGGCGCTAACCTGACGCTGCCTGGTGCTTGCTTGCCAGTTCACCAAAATGCTACCAAAAAAACTGTTAGCGATCGCAGGGATCAGGCCTGACTCTGCAAACGCTGCAGTTATGCGTTTAGTGTTTTGTAAGTGACAGTGATCGATCGATACTGCACTTGGGTGGGCTGGGCTGGGCCGGGCGGAGGGGCAAAACGCAGGTGCTAGCGGGTATCTGGGCTGATCCCGCTAACACTGTGTTTTTGGGAACCCTAAACTGCTGGGGACGCTAGTATAGATCTGATCAGATCAGATATTGATCGGATCAGATACTATACCACTAAGGGAGGCGCATGCTGCGTGCGTGGGTGTTAGCGGTACTGGCGCTAATCTGACGCTGCCTGGGGCGACGCATATCACCGCCGGGCGATCGGGGGGCTAAACCTTTATTAGGTAATAAACGGCGGGTTCCCTGACACTATAAAAAATAAACGAACTAACCTGCGTCACCCGTAACGGTTATACAGTGATCAGTGGTGAAAGGGTTAACTAGGGGGCAATCAAGGGGTTAAAACATTTATTAGGTAGTATATGGGGGTCCCTGTCACTATAAAACGCTGACGGCGAACCTAAATATTTACCTCACTAACTAGCGTCACCAGCGACACTAATACAGCGATCAGAAAAATGATCGCTTAGCAACACTGGTGACAGGGGGTGATCAAGGGGTTAAAACTTTATTAGGGGGGGTTAGGGGGGTACCCTAGACCTAAAGGGGGGTAATATTCACTGTCCCAACACTGTAACTGTCACAAACTGACACTATGCAGTAATCAGAAAAAAAAAAAAAAAAAAAAAAAAAAAACCTGCTGGTGTCAGTTTGTGACAGGGGGGGGGGGGGTGATTGGGGGGGGATCGGGGGGCGATCGGGGGGGGGATCGGGGTGTTTTGTATGCCTGGCATGTTCTACTGTGTGTGTAGTGTGTTGTGCACTCACATTGATGTCTTCTCCCCTCGGCGCTGGAACGGAAAATACCGAGCCGAGGGGAGATGACATCATTTCCTTTGCTGCTGTTTAGCATACAGCAGCAAAGGAGTGTTCCCATTGGCCGGCGGCGATCGCGAGGGGGGGGCCACGAACGGATGGCCTCCCCCTCATCTCGGATCGCCGGGGAACAGAACGGGACCGCTTCGGGCACCGGGGGGGGGTCCGATCGGACCCCCCACCCGCGAGAGGCAAATCACGTACATGTACGTGATTTTGCCTGCCCGTGCCGCCTTGCCGACGTAAATCGGCGTTAGGCGGTCCTTAAGTGGTTAATTAATTTTCTATAACATGAATCCACTAGTGATCAAATAACAACCAGCCTACAGCTGCCAAGCACTTCTATACACTCCTTCTATGTTATCTAAACGACTACTTACAAAAAGTCTTTGCATGTTCATCTGCAGGTGTTTTACCCCCCATCCTCCTCTCCGGGTCCTAGAACGTGGCCCCCTACAAGCTCGGTGGACTATGCGCCCACCCGGAGGACGCGGGGGGATGTGCGGAAGCGATGGGATCTTTGGACAACTACAATCCTGCAATGCTAGTTTGTGCGGAACATCTTCATGTCTTCATCTACCCATTGGTAACTATACCTCTATGTGTATGGAGTAATGGGGCGTACACACGGTCGGACTTTTCAGCTACAAAAGTCCAACGGATGCCGACGAACCAAATCCGGTGGACAATCCGATCATGTGTGGGCTTCCCCGGACTTTCAGCGGACTTTTCCAGTTGCAAATCTGACAGACTTTAGATTTGGAACATGCTTCAAATCTTTACGTCGTAACTCCGCCGGACTCAGAAATAAAGTTGCCACCTCATCCCTTTAAACCCGAACACCTTTGAATTACACAGGTTCTGAGGCTAATTAAATGCATATAAGGCACCAAGTGAGTTTAATTACCACCTTAATCAGCAACAAACCAACGCTAGGGCAGCTATTGGCTACTGGCTATCAACTTCTTTATTTTAGTCCGGTGTACGTCATCACGTACGGATCCGTCGGACTTTTGTGTGATCGTATGTAGGCAAGTCTGTTCGTTAGAAAGTCCGCCGCAAGTCCGCCAAAAGTCCATCGAAAGTTTGGCGGACGGGCTGTCGGACTTTTGTAGCCGAAAAGTCAGACCGTGTATACGCCCCACAAGGATGAGCTCCGGTGTGTTCGCATACTCCACATGCCGAGAACGCCAGGAAGTCGGCACGGTGCAGCGCTAATCACAATCAGTGAGACATTTCCCGATGTGTGGCTGCAGAGATCGGGAAATGTCTCCTTACCTGTGATTAGCACTGCGCCGTGCTGACTTCCTGGCAGGCTCGGCACGTTCAGCATGCGAACACGCCAGAGCTCATCCTTAGTATGGAGATATAATTTTGCTCAATTCGAAATGTTATACTTACACATTTTTTATATTGTCCAATTACTTTAATTAGTTACTTTGATATTTTCCTAGAATATAAATCCCCTTGAAGAGACCGAAAAATCGCAAAGGTCGAAATGCATCGGGGTTTTTCATGTGGATACATACGTCATAAATACAATTGGCAAACCATGCTTGTACATAGGGTGTTCCTTGCTGTGAGTGATGTTCCATGTTTGTTTTTGTGTCGCACTACCTATATGGATGATTTATTACTGTTCATTTGAAATTATTACTGTCTGTTAAATAAATGATTTTTTACATCCACTACTTTTTGTACAAATTCTCTGCTGCTAAAAAACCCCTGGGGAAACTTCCTATTTTGTGTATACATTTGGGTTATGCAGCTTAGGGGGCTCCCACATTGTGTTTTTCCCTTCTACCTAAAATTACTAGTTGTGCTTTCAGTGCCATTAATTGTTAACAACACACCAAACACAGAAGCAAACACATTTTGGCATGTGAAAAAACAAATGGCAAATGCTGAAAAACAGACAGTAAAAAACACGCAACCCACAAAACGCCAACATGTCCCATAGCACGGCCCGTTTAAATCAGCAGGCTGCCCTATGCGTGTCATAGGAAAAACGAGACACAAAACTTTCACTGCCACTATGCTAGATGTGAATGGGGCCTGAAAGTAAAATTGGTGCAATAACACAAGAACAATGAGGCTCCATTCACATCTGTGCGTTTCCTTGCAATTCAGAAATGCGTTGCACCAAAAATCACAGTAAAGAACACACCAAGCTCCCCTATAAAAAAAGTTCTGAAGCTTCTTTGGGGCGATTGCTGCGTGTAGAGCAGCCCATTCAGGTGGATGGGCTGCCCTATGTGTGATGAGTGAAAATGCTCAAACGCCTCCTCGCTAAAAAAAAAAAAAAAAAAAAAAAAAACGCACGTGGGAATGGGAGTTACCGCTATGCAGAGATGTGAACATGGCTTGACAGCTAAATGTTTCTGTCCACTCCCTCCTATGTACTTGTATAATGGTGGCCATACACTATGCAATCTGATTGTGTATTTAGTGAGAAGGGTGATCACTGATTGCATTTCATTTTAAAAAATGTGCAGCTGGGAGTGGGAGGGTGGGGCAATTGTTGTGGTGTGTGAGTCTGACACACTGCAACTCCGATCTAGGTAAAGAGTCTCCAACGGAGACTCTTTACCACGTGATCAGCCATATCCAATCACGGCTGATCACAATGTAAACAGGAAGAGCTGGTGATCAGCTTTTCCTCACTCGCGTCTGTCAGGAGTGAGTAGAGGAGAGCCGATCGGCTGCTCCTCTGACAGGGGGGTCTGTGCTCATCAATTATCAGTGCAGCCCCCCCAAGGATGCCCACACTGGGCCACCAGGGATGCCACCAGGCCACCAGGGATGTCCACCACCAGGTATGCTACCCTAGACCACCAGGGATGCCAATCAGTGCCCACAATGGATGCCAATCTGTGCCAACAATGGATGCCAATCAGTGCCCACAATGGGTATCACTGATTGGCAGGCATTATTGTTTGGCACTGATTGGAATCCATCCGTACCATCAATAAGTGTACGTCAGTGTCTCTATCAGTGCCCATCCATGCCCATCTGTGCCACCTATCAGTGCCCATCTGTGCCGCCTATCAGTGCCCATCCATGCCCACCTGTGCCGCCTATCAGTGCCCATCCATGCAGCCTATCAGTGCCCATCCATGCCGCCTTTCAGTGCCCATCAGTGCCACCTATGTGTACCATCAGTGCTGCATATCAGTGCCACCTATCAGTGCCCATCAGTGCCGCCTATCAGTGATCCATCAGTGCCGCATATTAGTGCCCATCATCAGTGCCACCTCATCAGTGCCACCTCATCGGGGGCCCAGCAGTGCTGCCTTATCAGTGCCCGTCAGTGCAGCCCCATCATTGCTCATAAGTGAAGGAGAAAACTTACTTATTTACAAAGTTTTGTAACGGAAACATAAAAAACATTTTTTTTTCAAAATTTTTGGTATTTTTTTATTTGTTTAACAAAAAATAAAAATCCCAGAGGTGATCAGATACCACCAAAAGAAAGCTCTATTTATGGGAATAAAATGATAAAAATGTAGTTTGGGTACAATGTTGTATGACCACGCAATTGTCATTCAAAGTGCGACAGCGCTGAAAGCTGAAAATTGTTCTGGGCAGGAAGGTGTATCAGTGCCCTGTATTGAAGTGGTTAAGAAAGGAGATTCCTTACCCCCAGAATCCTTATGTGTTAACATTGTCACGATTTTCAAACCCTCAGGAATTTTGCATAACCCCTCATGAAAACCCACACCTTTTGATTGTTGAATTTAAAAGGTTAAATGTTAAACAAGTTAAACATGTCTGTGACCTCTTATCAAATGATGGTATAAAATGTCCTCACTATCTCAAAGAGCACTGGAAATTGCCCCATATGGAAAGACACATAGAAACATTACATTAGCACTCTTATCAAACAATGCACGGATTACCAGATATGCTTGATTTTCTTTGAAATTTACTGCCCGAAAGATCCCCACTGTTGGGGGCCTTGGGGCCTTGTTTCCAGTTTATACACTGTCCTTATTGACTCAACAGGCTTGTCAAAGCTTCTGTACAAATAGAAATAGGAAAGGAACCAAGGGGAATCCTTAGATATAACCATCTGAATCAAAATTTGGATCGCTGCAGCTAAATGCTGCCCTAACTTACTAGGTCAAGAAAGCTTATACAAAGTGCTTTTTACCCCAGTACATGACCCCCAATCAAATTGCTAAATTTATTCCCAGTGCCTCTTTGGCCTGCTTCCAAGGTTGCAGGGACTGTGGTAATGTCAGGGCCTGGACTTGAACCTGGGACCTCTGTGTCTTCCACCAGGCTGACTGCCTGTGTACCTATCCTGGTGGTTGGTGGTAGTTCCACTACTGCTATAGCAATTGGTCTTCGAGCCTGATCACTGATTGTGACAGGTGATTTATTACACATGTAGTGGTAATGCACTAAGGCCTGTCAATTCTGGATCAATGTATACAACATGATGAGGTAATTCTGAATCACAACCTGATTTGGAATCCCTGGGAAGCATTAATACACAGGCCAGTCTCTGACCTCCCCATACACAAAAGGAATCTAATGAATTTCTTGCTGCCAGGCAAATATTATCTAAAGCTTGGAAGCGTACACATGACCGGTTTTGCCATTGGAAAAAACTCAGAAGGTTTCTCCGACGGAATGCCAATGGAATTCCATTCAAGCGGTCTTGCCTACACACGGTCAAACCAAAGTCCGACCAAAGTCCGACCAAAGTCCGACCGTCCAGAATGCGGTGTACAGCACGTATGACAGGAATAGAAAAAGGAAGTTCAATAGCCAGTAGCCAATAGCTTCCGTCTCGTACTTGCTTCAGAGCATGCGTTGTTTTTGGTCCGTCAGAACAGCTTACAGACGAGCGGTTTTCCCGATAGGAATTGGTTCCGTTGGAAATATTTAGAACATGTTCTATTTCTAGGTCCGTCAGAATTTGCGAAAAAAAAGTCAGATGAAGCACACACATGATCGGAATATACGATGAAAAGCTTCCGTCTGACTATTTCTGTCGGACATTCCACTCGTGTGTACACGGCTTTAGTTGCAGAGGTGAACGATAGAGTGATGGGTACTGGTACATGAGGAACCTTGCAATCCTTAATGACACTCACTCTGAATCCCTTAAAACATGGCCCATGACTAGAATGCAAACTTCATATGAATCTAAATCATTCAGTCCTTTCACTCTAAAATCATCTCCCAGGAAACCAAGGTAACCATATGCTTGACCAGACCCCAGGGATTACCATCCCCCCATCCCCCCATCCCCCCTGACCCTTATTTTTCCCTTCCCCCTAACCCCTCTCCACCTCTGTTTCTCCCTTTCCCTCTTTCTCACTCTCTTCTTCCCTCATTGCCTTGATCTTTGTATGTAATATTTTTTCCTTTCCTTATCCCTCAGCTGGAACCCTTTTGGTCCACTCTTGTTGATATTTTTTTTTTCACTTGATATGAGCAACAGATACAATTGGCAATCACTGTGAAATTCCACAACATGGAGACTATCTCCAGCTTTACAAACTCCCACACATAACTTTAGCATATGTACCATTTTTTTCTAAAACAGAGTTCCAATTGTACTCCCAATCCTCTAGCTTATATTAACTTTGTCATGCACTAATGTTTCTGTGATGACATTATTCTCCTTACTTAGTGCTTATGTTATTGCTTTGTAACCGTAACACCATTTTCCTATATTACTATGATGTTAATTTTTGAACTTGTATACCTTTTTGAAATTTAAAAACCTAATAAAACCCTGCGAACAAAACTCCAATTGCCATACTGTTTCATTGCCTGTGAATCAGAAGGTACAAGATGAAGTTTAAAAAAAATAGCATTTTACTATCTGCAATGACCCACAGGTATGCAGGTTAGCCTATCAAAGCTTTATAGAGCTTTATAAAGCTTTCTATTTATTTTTATTTTGATGGTTCAGTAAAAAATATGGGTAGATGGACATCACAACATTTTTAGGTTTAACTTTCTGTGCCATCTTTCCCTCCAGCTAAAAAAATGTTTGCTCAGCTTCTGATGTCTACCCCTTAATGTTCTTCAAGTCCTGTCTCAGGGGCCCCATGTCTGTTTAACGCAAGTAAGTAGCGGTAATATCAGCAGTTAGGAGTTCCTGCTTCTGTTTCAGGTTATGCTAAAATCAACACCATGCTGTCTGCCCTAGGACTGCTATT
This sequence comes from Aquarana catesbeiana, assembly GCF_042186555.1. Classification (NCBI taxonomy): domain Eukaryota; kingdom Metazoa; phylum Chordata; class Amphibia; order Anura; family Ranidae; genus Aquarana; species Aquarana catesbeiana. The sequence goes on from NC_133325.1 coordinate 297,746,182, forward strand.
AGAAATCATGGGGCCTTGTACAGCCTACCTGGCAGGCCCCTCCCACAGCTGTGGTCAGGTTTAATTAGAAATATTATCCCATGATGCTGTGGATGTATGTATCTAAAATCAGCATGTCTAATAAACACATGCTATGAATGATTTTGGATGCTGGTGATGGGCACTGAGGATTTCAAAGAGTTGCACTGTACCTCTATCAATTAAGAAAGGCTAAGGATCTCTGTAAGGTATTTTTTCCTGTCTGTGTCCCCTTAAGGAAGATCTCCTCTTCTCACTTCTTATTTCTCTACCAGGACAGGAAATTAGGTGAAATGTCCTCAACAGGAATACTGATGGCATAAGAACATTATGTGGTTGGTCGTAAACATCCAAATCCAGCCCATTAATTTATTGAAAAATGCAATGCTTAGTTAAACATATAGGCATTTATGGGCAACCCTAGGGGGCATGCATTGTTTTGAAATAAACTTTTATTATAGACTGATCTCTTTTGCTTTCTTTTCAGAATGACTAGCTAAAGGCCTCGATGAGAAGAACCAACCTAAGGACTGTAAAGTTACATTCATGTAGACTTAGGTGTCTACTGTTTCTTGAAGGTCAGAAATTACCTATATTATTGGGAGTCATTATTCTCATTGACATTAGCAATACGATGTAGATGCATGCATGTGCAGTGCTCAAAAATAGTAGTAGTGTTAAAGTGGTTGTAAAAGGGGGGAGGGGTAATCGAGGGGAGAGCTGCAGGAGCAGGAACATGTTAGCTGTTCCACCCTGAAAACTGGTGGAACATCTAACATGTTCCAAAGGTGATCTTATCCATTATTGCATAGAATGCATTAAGGTAAAATACTTAAGGCTTTAGAACCACTTTAAGAAATAATACCATGCACATTGTAAACAATTTAAATGTACAACGCATTTATCTGCATTGTACAAATATGTTAATATATACATTTTTCTCCAGTGCAATAAGGCTTTAAATATAATTTAAATTCAGTTTCTGCATATTAACATTTTCCCCAACAACTTCTAATAGCTTCTGAACTAGGTGTTATAGAAGAATGACTAGCTAAAGGCCTCGATGAGAAGAACCAACCTAAGGACTGTAAAGTTACATTCATGTAGACTTAGGTGTCTACTGTTTCTTGAAGGTCAGAAATTACCTATATTATTGGGAGTCATTATTCTCATTGACATTAGCAATACGATGTAGATGCATGCATGTGCAGTGCTCAAAAATAGTAGTAGTGTTAAAGTGGTTGTAAAAGGGGGAGGGGTAATCGAGGGGAGAGCTGCAGGAGCAGGAACATGTTAGCTGTTCCACCCTGAAAACTGGTGGAACATCTAACATGTTCCAAAGGTGATCTTATCCATTATTGCATAGAATGCATTAAGGTAAAATACTTAAGGCTTTAGAACCACTTTAAGAGATAGTACCATGCACATTGTAAACAATTTAAATGTACAACGCATTTATCTGCATTGTACAAATATGTTAATACATACATTTTTCTCCAGTGCAATAAGGCTTTAAATATAATTTAAATTCAGTTTCTGCATATTAACATTTTCCCCAACAACTTCTAATAGCTTCTGAACTAGGTGTTATAGAAGATCTAATATGATACATTTCTACTATTATTTATCATCCTGGACAACTAATAAAATAACTTGAATCTCATTTACAGAAAAGGAACCGTAAGTATTGCCCTAAAGCAATCCATAATTTTTAACTTTATTTTTCCATATGTCATTTGCCAGTGTAGGTTGGAACCTAGTCAGCAGCTAAAAGACAATGCAGAGAGCACCACAAACAGTTCTTTCTTGGTTTTTAATGAATAAGCCAAGAAATCAATTTGTAACAAGCCCAGTGACTTAGACATTTCTTTATCAATTTTTTTTTTACCTAAAATTCAGACGATGTTTACGGATGTTCACACATTTTATATTTCAAAAGTTTTCAAATTTGTGAAAAATGTATGAATATTGGGTAGAAAACATTGATACATAGGCCCCTTGCTAACTAGTTACTCCCCCAAAGTTACAACCTATGGCAACTACAGATGAGTTAAATTGAGAATTCCTGATTCTCTCAAAGTTTTGTCAAAATTGAAGATTTAGATAAGATTTTGCCATTTTAGTGAAATGCATTAGGATCAATAAGGAAGACAAGGATTAGGGGGTGGAATAGTGTTTTTTTTTTTTTGCCTTTAGATTTTTATTAGAGTTTAGAAGAAAGGGTAGCATACAAACATCAGCCGCTATGAAGAAGCTGCTATAAGCTTAGCAACTGTAAAGACATTAATACAAATTGGAAAAAAAAAATCATATTGCAATACACAGAAATGCAACAGTGATACAGTAACAACAAAATGGTCCAGTTAAGCATTATTTGAGTTACCTAACCACATATGCCAGGGTTTCCAGGTTTTTTCCGCATAATAGATATTTATTAGATCTCATGGCCAGTAGTTTCTCAAAGAGAGAATTGGTTTTGACCAGCTCAATTACTTCTGAGGAGTTGGGGGTGAAATGTGACTTCCAATGTCTAGTAATCACCAGCAGAGATAGAAGAATATGCATCACTAAAGTGCACGTATGTATGGGGAAGATTTCAATACTTAGGTTTAGTACTGCCAATTTAGGGATTGAGAGGGTAAGACATCCTGTGATAGCGGATATTAATTAAAATATCTTCAGCCAGAAGCTGATGAGGATTTTGCAGTTGCAGAGTATGTGTAGTAGTTACCCAATGGATCTGCATTCCCTCCAGCACAGGGGAGACTGTGAACTATAAAATTTAGCCATAGAGTATGGAGTAAGAAACCAGCGTAGGGTGATTTTTTGAGTCAGTTCCCAATAGTCAATGCACTTTGATGCTTTATAGATTGAATATCAATATCGTTGGAGGTGCACTTGGGTGATTAAAACGTACATCAATTATACTTACTGTTACTGGATGTTCATCAAGGAATTCATCTGCACTACTTAGAACAGCACTAGTTGTTCACACTTTATGGACATTTGTTTATTTGATATAGTATCTATGTTTAGCGTGGCAATTTTTTTTATTGTTTCACGTTTATCACGATTGGTCCTGTTGTGTTGTCGCCAGCAGCTTGCCCTTCTATATTTAGGCCTCATGTACACTGCTGCTGGTAAACGGACCTTTAGGAGCAGTTGGGAGTTTTTTTCAACTGCCCCTGAACTCTCCTCTATGTTATCTTATCAGTACACGTACACAGAGTCGTTTCTAGTCGTTTCTAGGCAGTTGAGTTTAGAGGCATTTTTTGGAACACAAAAAAATGCGTTCAGTTGCGTTTACAGGCATTTCAAGTGCCAAACGCTTCTTAATGAGGCTAAATGCAGCTAAACGTGGTAATTTTTGTTTAGCCAAGTTTTGTTTACCGGCGTTTTTCATTTTTGGATATTTAAAAAAAATATTATTTTTTTAAACACTTCTAGACGCAAACATGGCAAAACACTGCTAAACGCGGCATGTAAGCGTGGGAGAACAGACGTTTTAAATGTGGGTTACTATCTGTCAGGTTGTAAAAACATCCCATGTACATGAAGCCTTAGTCTGTATACTTGTGCTATAATTTTTTTTGTTTATGTTGTACCATTTGGAACTTTTCTGCAGCAGCAGAGATGTTTTCATTTATTGTTTTTTCACCATATAACCAACCATTTAGCACAAAATGACACGTTTCTTTTAATGCTTGTATTTAATTATTGACATACCATGGATCTTTTTGATTATAGAGCATCACCCAATTTAACCACTTCCCATCTGGACCAATTCTGGCACTTCGCTCCTACATGTAAATATCATAATTTTTATGGTAGAAAATTACTCAGAATCCCCAAACATTATATATATTTTTTTCTTTTAGCAGAGAACCTAGGGAATAAAATGGTGGTCATTGCAACTTTTTATGTCACATGGTATTTGCGCAGCAATTTTTCAATTGCAATTCATTTTTTCATGAATTAAAAAAAAACACTAAATTTAGCCCAATTTTTTTGTATAATGTGAAAGATGATGTTATGGCGAGTAATTTGGATACCTAACATGTCATGCTTCAAATTTGCGCACGCTCGTGGAATGGCACCAAACTATAGATTTTCCAAATACCTCCAAAAGAAATTGATGTATTACATTCCACCTTTATTTTAGGTTTTGTGTACCTAATTTTTAATTTTCAACATTTGAAAATTTCAAGTTAAATACTTATACAAATTCTAATGTATAACAATGAGCTTACTTTATAGATCCTTGTAAACATACTTCACGTAACTTTATATTACTGTATGTTCGATAAACTTTTTGACAAGGAATGGCACCAAACTTTGGTACTCAAAAATCTCCATAGGCAACGCTTTACATTTTTTTACAGGTTACCTATTTAGAGTTAGAGGAGTTCTTGTTAAGAATTATTTCTCTCACTCTAACGTTCACGTGTATGGTTTGAATGCCGTTTACATATGTGGGCGCGTTGTACGTATGCATTCGCTTCTGCGTGCGAGCTTGCGTGGAAGGGGGCACGTTACATAAAAAATTTTAATTTATTTTATTTTCATTCTTTGATTTTTACACTCTCCCTTTAAAAAAAAATTTTGGTCACTTTTATTTCTATTACAGGAAATGTAAACATCCCTTGTAAAAGTAATAGTGTGTGACAGGTCATCTTTATGGAGAGATGTGGGGTACATAAGACCCCACATCTCTACTCCAGGCTGGAAAGCATAAGATAAAAAAAAAACAGGGCGATCTCTGCTTTCCAGCCAAGTATATGGCAGTATTTACAACTGCCAGGCCGGGTGTGACGTCATAACATCGCGCCCAGGCCTCCGAGAGTCATAGAGATGACCGGGGGGCCATCTGTTCCCTGGAAATCTCTATGGTCAACTTCCAGCGATGGTGGATTCCTTCTCCAGCTCGCAGATCACACAGGCAAACCAGTAGAAACACCGGAGGGCGGCAGGAGAGGGGGGACGTCCCCTCCCGCCGCCTGTAAGAATGATCAAGCGGCTGAACTGCCTCTGCCAAAGAGAACCATACCAGCTTGATGAAGTAGGTACAGGCATCAGCTCGGTATAACCACTGAAATGGGAGGATGTCTATGTCTGCCCTCCTGGCGGGAAGTGGTAAAAACAGAGGCTGTATTCACTATGACAGAAACGGCTGGTTCCCAATTAGAAGGTCTATTTCTCAGACTTAAAAATCCAATGATCTCAGAATTACATGCTCAATGGTATATAGCCTACCTTGAACAGTTTGTAAGTGAACAAATGGTTCCTCGGAGTCTGAGATGGGAAGCTAACCCTAATAATGTGCCATCTAGAGACGACCCAAAGTATATCTTCCTTTCCTCAAACTTAAGGAACACCCTTGAGAAAGAGGAACGCAAACAAAGAAATAAGAAAAAGAGAAAATATATTCGAGATGTGAGAGACTACCGATATGGTGTTGTCTTTAACCACTTAAGGACTGTAAGGATTTGCCCCCTTAATGACCAGGCCATTTTTTGCAATACGGCACTGCGTTGCTTTAACTGACAATTGTATGGTTGTGCGACGTTGTACCCAAACAAAATTGATGTCCTTTTTTTCCCACAAATAGAGATTTCTTTTGATGGTATTTGATCACCTCTGTAGTTTTTATTTTTTGCGACTATAAACAATAAAAGAGTGTAAATTTTGAAAAAATTAAAAAATACAAACTTTTTGCTATAATAAATATTCAAAAAAAAAGTAAAAAAACTAATTTCTTCATCAGTTTAGGCCAATATGTATTCTTCTACATATTTTTGGTAAAAGAAAAGCGCAATAAGCATATATTGATTGGTTTGCGCAAAAGTTATAGCGTCTACAAAATAGGGAATTTTTATTATTTATTTTTTACTAGTAATGGCAGCGATCTGCTATTTTAGCAGGACTACGACATTGCGGCAGACAGATTGGACACTTTTGACACTTTTTTGGGACCACTGACATTTATACATCCATCAGAGCTAAAAATAGCCACTTATGTCTGTAAAAATGTCACTGGCAGGGAAGGGGTTAACACTAGGGGGCGATCAAGGGGTTAAGTGTTTCCTAGGGAGCTGTTTCTAAACGTAGGGGCAGTGCAGTGACTGGAGGAGGAGAGAGATCACTGTTCCTGATTACTAGGAACAGCAGATCTCTCTCTACTCCCCTGTCAGAACGGGAATCTGTTGGTTTACATACACATATCCCTGTTCTGGCTCTCTGTGGAGCGATTGCGGGTGGCCGGTGGACATTGCAGCTGCCGGCGGTGCGTGCACCCCCTATCGCTCTTAAATCAGCCAACGTACACCTATGACAATTCGCGCAGGGGAGCCAACGTGCCACAGGTGTAGGTCAGTTGAAAGGCCTTACCTGTCACAACTCCCTAGAAATAATAGTTATAGGACACCTAATAATTATAACTCTGCACCATGAGGTCAGAGTTTTAAAGAATGCTGGACACCAAAACATTACTCTTATTACAACCAACAGAATTCTGGACCAGAAGAATTATACAACTAGGGGATATTCAAAATACCCCACTAGGGGAACAGGAAGTAAAAACAATAGAGGGAGAGGTTCAGGGCAACGTTCCCCTCCTCCCCCACCTCTCCCACCAGCCTATATGAGATAATATAGCCCTAACAACCATGGAACACTCAATCAAGGGCGACATACAGCCCCACTTATAACAGATATTCCCCTCTGAGGGACAATGATCTAGGACACTCACCTTATCCTTACAAGTAGGGATGAGCTTCGAGTTCGAGTCGAACTCATGTTTGACTCGAACATTGGCTGTTCACAAGTTCGCCGAACAGCGAACAATTTGGGGTGTTCGCGGCAAATTCAAATGCTGCAGAACACCCTTTAAAAGTCTATGGGAGAAATCAAAAGTGCTAATTTTAAAGGCTTATATGCAAGTTATTGTCATAAAAGTGTTTGGGGACCCGGGTCCTGCCCCAGGGGACATGGATCAATGCAAAAAAAAGTTTTAAAAACGGCCGTTTTTTCAGGAGCAGTGATTTTAATAATGCTTAAAGTCAAACAATAAAAGTGTACTATCCCTTTAAATTTCGTAGCTGGGGGGTGTCTATAGTATGCCTGTAAAGGGGCGCATGTTTCCCGTGTTTAGAACAGTCTGACAGCAAAATGACATTTTGAAGGAAAAATTCCATTCAAAACTACCCGCGGCTATTGCATTGCCGACAATACACATAGAAGTTCATTGATAAAAACGGCATGGGAATTCAACACAGGGAAACCCCGAACCAAAATTAAAAAAAAAAAATGATGTGGGAGTCCCTCTAAATTCCATACCAGGTTCTTCAGGTCTGGTATGGATATTAAGGGGAACCCCGGCCAAAATTTAAAAAAAAAATGACGTGGGGTTCCCCCTAAATTCCTGAACCGTACCAGGCCACATGCCCTCAACATTGGGAGGGTGCTTTGGGGTAGCCCCCAAAACACCTTGTCCTCATGTTGATGAGGACAAGGGCCTCATCCCCACAACCCTGGCCGGTGGTTGTGGGGGTCTGCGGGCGGGAGCTTATCGGAATCTGGAAGCCCCCTTTAACAAGGGAACCCCCAGATCCCGGCCCCCCCTGTGTGAAATGGTAAGGGGGTACTTACCCCTACCATTTCACTAAGAAACTGTCAAAAATGTTAAAAATTACAAGAGACAGTTTTTGACAATTCCTTTATTTATATGCTTCTTCTTTCTTCTATCTTCCTTCATCTTCTTCTGGTTCTTCTGGCTCTTCTGGTTCTTCCTCCGGCGTTCTCGTCCAGCATCTCCTCCGCGGCGTCTTCTATCTTCTTCTCCTCGGGCCGCTCCGCACCCATGGCATGGGGGGAGGCTCCCGCTCTTCTCGTCATCTTCTTCTTCAACCTCTTCTCTTCTTCCTTCTCTTCTTCTCTTCTTCATTTTCTTCTCCGGCCGCTCCGCATCCATGCTGGCATGGAGGGAGGCTCCCGCTGTGTGACGGCGTCTCCTCATCTGACGGTTCTTAAATAACGGGGGCGGGGCCACCCGGTGACCCCGCCCCCCTCTGATGCATGGGACATGACGGGACTTCCCTGTGGCATTCCCCGTGATGTCACAGGGAAGCCCCGTCAAGTCACCGTGCGTCAGAGGGGGCGGGGTCACCGGGTGGCCCCGCCCCCCGTTATTTAAGAACCGTCAGACGAGGAGACTCCGTCACACAGCGGGAGCCTCCCTCCATGCCAGCATGGGTGCGGAGCGGCCCGGAGAAGAAAATAAAGAAGAGAAGAAGGAAGAAGAGATGAGGATGAAGAAGAAGATGAAGAGAAGAGCGGGAGCCTCCCCCATGCCATGGGTGCGGAGCGGCCCGAGGAGAAGAAGATAGAAGACGCCGCGGAGGAGATGCTGGACAAGAATGCCGGAGGAAGAACCAGAAGAGCCAGAAGAACCAGAAGAAAAAGAAGATGAAGGAAGATAGAAGAAAGAAGAAGCATTTAAATAAAGGAATTGTTAAAAACGGTCTCTTGTAATTTTTAACATTTTTGACAGTTTTTTAGTGAAATGGTAGGGGTAAGTACCCCCTTACCATTTCACACAGGGGGGGGCCGGGATCTGGGGGTCCCCTTGTTAAAGGGGGCTTCCAGATTCCGATAAGCCCCCTGCCCGCAGACCCCCACAACCACCGGCCAGGGTTGTGGGGATGAGGCCCTTGTCCTCATCAATATGGGGACAAGGTGTTTTGGGGGCTACCCCAAAGCACCCTCCCAATGTTGAGGGCATGTGGCCTGGTATGGTTCAGGGGGGGGCCGCACTCTCGTCCCCCCCTCTTTTCCTGCGGCCTGCCAGGTTGCGTGCTCGGATAAGGGCCTGGTATGGATTTTTGGGGGGACCCCACGCCGTTTTTTTTTTTTTTTTGGTGCGGGGTTCCCCTTAAAATCCATACCAGACCTGAAGGGTCTGTTATGGAGTTTAGGGGGAACCCCACGTCATTTTTTTTTTTAATTTTGGCCGGGGTTCCCCTTAATATCCATACCAGACCTGAAGGGCCTGGTATGGAATTTAGGGGAACTCCCACGTCATTTTTTTTTTTTTAATTTTGGTTCGGGGTTGCCCTGTGTTGAATTCCCATGCCATTTTTATCAATGAACTTCTATGTGTATTGTCGGCAATGCAATAGCCGCGGGTAGTTTTGAATGGAATTTTTCCTTCGAAATGTCATTTTGCTGTCAGACTGTTCTAAACACGGGAAACATGCGCCCCTTTACAGGCATACTATAGACACCCCCCAGGTATGAAATATAAAGGGATATTACACTTTTATTGTTTGACTTTAAGCATTATTAAAATCACTGCTCCTGAAAAAACGGCCGTTTTTAAAACTTTTTTTTGCATTGATCCATGTCCCCTGGGGCAGGACCCGGGTCCCCAAACACTTTTTATGACAATAACTTGCATATAAGCCTTTAAAATTAGCACTTTTGATTATTCATGTTCGTGTCCCATAGACTTTAACGGTGTTCGCATGTTCGAGCGAACTTTTTTCCTGTTCGCATGTTCTGGTGCGAACCGAACAGGGGGGTGTTCGACTCATCCCTACTTACAAGAGGGACACATATAACGAACGGCCTTATAATTACAACCAAGATTACCCTACACATAATGGACATGGCTTACCCAGGGATTCCAGAGGAAAAAAAAGGGTCCCGAACAAAGAGAGGGACTTGAGCAGTGAAGTAATCTTTGCAATACTATACAATCTAAAATATCCTATATAACTATTGCATACATGTATTAACTTGCCTATCCCTATAAATTAGCTAGTCTATAAAAGTCTGATAAGCACAATGATATAAAAAACACATCTGCTTAGTAAACAGTAATGTTACATTTATTTCCCAAGAAAATAGGAATATACTAAACCGCAGAATTAGGAAAACTAACATAAAGGTATTAAAAGAAATTACAATGTTACAAAGCTTACAATCAGAACACAATACAAGAATATACTTATCGCATCCTCTAGCTAGACTCATCGACTGGTCTCAAGATGTTGAAAGAGTTCTGGGCCACATGGCTTAGGCCCAAGCCAGCATTTAGAGCAAGGTCTCAAGATAGCAGAGCCAGCAGGCTCATGCAAAGACCAGCATCAGAAAAGAGAGAGAGCAAATTACTTGTGTGTGCTCCTTTTTACTCAAACATACATGCCCACTCGTAGCCACCCCCACTTGCCTCCTCCCAATAGATATTGCCAAGAGGTATTCCTAATACCTATCCATTCTCCAGGAAGCATGCTGTACTGTCCACTAGGGGGCAGCACTTGTCCATGAATCGCCACTGTCCGACCTGGGTCAATCATCTTGGCAGCAGTGGCTCTCTTTGAAGCTTTGTTTGCAGACGTGCTAATCAGGAATTCTCATAGACAGACCGGAGTCAGTATTGTCATGCAGAGTTAGGCTTAATTGTCTACACTCCAATCTAGGCCACCTGGCTATATCAACCAAGAAGTAAACCTCCAGAAATATGGTAGTAAATCATGTTGAACTGCAACATATGCCGCATTGCACCTAAAGGGCGCATACCACCCTTCTTCAGACCCGGCTCCTATGGAACAGTTCATAACTGTCTTAAAGTGTTAGGTTTACCAACAGGTCCTTAAGAAACAGCTCCTATGGAACAGTCCATAATGGTCTTAATGGGTTGTGCTTCCCAACATGTGCCGCTTTGCCACTGAGTGACACACCACCATCATTCTTCAGCCACAGCTTCCATGTCATCATTCTATATCTTCAGTATCTTCTCCTTTCCAGTAACTTCAGGACGGGGTGCATTACAGGCAAAGGATGTTGATTCACTCACCATTCACGAGCAAACATTCAGAGCAACATATCGACCAGCTTTCAGATACAGAGTCTTAAGGAGGGCCTTACTCACCCATATTACTAAACTAAAATACACATAGGTCACACTATACCATAACACAAATCAACCCATTACCATAATATATACATATATATGTGACCCATCTACTTATGCACCCCGATCCCAACCTCCTATAACCCTTTAGTGTAAATACGGGTCAGGATTAGTCAGGCTTGCTCACAATGGTCTTTCCTACCGCAACTTGGCATGTCTGCGGTACTTCAGGGCTCTGAATTGGCAGCAAAGTCTCTAACTTGTACGAAGAGACCTTACCGTCAATTCGTCCCTCAGCTTGCATAGATAAGTGGGAGACCCTTCTATATAAGTTTTGAGTCTAACAACACATATAAATCTGAAACAATGACAAAACCCACACAATTCCATCCCTGTGCCTGGATTTCCGTGACCATGCCAAGGGTATACCATGCACCTCTACCTACTGTTAGGTTTAAGGGACACCCTAGTTCCATGACTAACGTTACATCGGTATCCTTTAGGACAAAGAAAAAAACTTGTCTATGTCCCAAATAATACCCAGGTGCTTCCTTCCCAGCAATGATCTCTCCATCCAGAGTGAAATATCTTCCCAACATTTCTCATTCACCATTGTGTATAACCTGGCATGCAAAGGACATCATGGTCAAGCTTCCGACCGAGGGAATTATCAACCTACCTCCAGCTTCCATCTTCTCTGATCACATGTGGGTAATTTAGCCTCAAATGCAACAAAATAGAATCCCCAGTCAGTAAGCCCATTAATGCCACCAAATATACAGACCGAGCCTGAACTTCTGTATTTGGGATCATACAGCATATCACCTTTCACAATCCAAACTAGTACAGCCCATCCAGGCATTCAATCACCACTTTGGTTTAGTGTAAGCGACGTGTTTTGGCAAATTCTTACTGAGCAGTGATGCTAACTCATCAGGCCACTGCCCCTCATACAGAGACTGTACAATCAGCTTGATCTTGGTTGATAATTCTGCCTGTCCCTGTGTGCATGCCAGAGCCCATGACAGATTTCTGTCCTGTACCATCACCTTCTCTACCAACCTCTCAACATGGTTGACAAAATCTTGAGCCACTTTACACAGGGTATTTATGTGACTTTGTTGAATGTTATTAAGGATGCCACCAATCTCTCTGAGTAACAAATCCCCGCTTAAGCTATGGATGATAGTTTGTTCCTCAGGATACCGATGTCCACTCCATTAACAATACCCATCCCAGCTCCTATTCCCCCAATATAGTGCTGAATACATCCTTCCTCTTTCGGTTACTCCTCAGAAATAAGCATCCTGCGTGCACCTCATCCTGTGTCCACACATCTCTGGGAGCAAGCCACTGGTACAATGACCGCACTTGATTCAGTGTATACTCAGCACATATAGGGTAATAGGTTTTTATCAACCATTGTGAATGTTGAAGCGCCATGTGGTGAAGGCATATTGTACCCTGGTAGCCACCGTTTGTTCCCTTGATTTAATGGAGCATGCTCCTGTTTGTAGTTACTGGCATTACCTGTGCAGGGTTTCAACCTCTCAGGGGAGACATTAACCAGGAGTATCTCCCCCATGTCCAATTCTGGTGTCCCACATGTCCAGTAACCGAGAGCTTCTCTGTAGGACTAATAAAACCGAGATATCACCCCTACAAGGAAGTTTTTACCCCGTTAATGTGTCACCTGGTACCCTCTAGCCTGGCCAACAGACACCTTTTATGCATAAGCCAGCCTCCTGGGTACCTGCACCATATTAATTCCGTTACGTCAATACGTCACACATTAAAAACCTTTTCTTCTTCCACTTCCTCCCTCCAACAAAAAAACATATTTTACATTTCATGTTCTGATGGATTGGATATGTTATATTCCTTCCCCAACCTCCAACCCATTGCACATGTATTTATAGCATGTTTGCATTCATCAGGAGAGACTCCGGCAAAAATGTTTCACTAGTCTTGCTGATAGGCACAGTCTTTCAGATTCAGTATTAGCACTACATTGTCCATAAGAAAAAAACAAGTATTGAACGGAATCTTTTCTTTTGTCCCTTCTCTCCTGATGTTTATCACAGCAAATTTGCGGTGTGGTATGACACAGACAAACTGACAACCAGATGATCATCTGTCATCCATGTTCCCGAGACCTATCCAATCTCGCTCCACCAGGACTCTGGAAGTGAAAACATGAGCAGAATCCAATTCTTATCCACAATATCTGCTCGCTTGCTATCTTTACTTATAGTTCCTTCCTTGGAACCCAGGAACTTAGTATTCCTGGCTTCTGAAACTCTGACCAAACTATCAAAACAACCGTGACCTAATTAGGTTGAACCCACTCTAAAATGGATCCCCATGGTATGATCAAAAATTTAAAAACAAAATGAACGTCAATGTTGTTTCTCAAAAATTCTCAATTTAAACACTAAACAAAACAATGCATTTATCTGTATCTTAAGACCTATGCACTAACTTCCCTTTCAGGTGGACAAAGCGTAAACCTTTTGGAACTCTTTGTACCTGAATGAAAATAAAAACACAGTAAAAAAATGAACTGCAGAGGCTAGAATGGCTTCCTACTAACTCTTGTCTTAAACAAAATGTATCCAGCTGGAGGACATATCCCATGACCATCTATACGGCTGCTAATTGAGGGCATAGCCAATTACCCCCCTTTCAGGTGGACTAAACATAACAATTTTACCACCTGAACAAACCAATAATAAAAAAAAATAACAAAAATTTAAAAAAAAATTAAAAATGTTAAAATTAAAAAAAATTAAAAAAAAAATTAAAAATTAAAAAATTAAAAAGGAGAAAAAAATGTAAATAAAAAAAATCAAAAACAATTTTTTTTTATTCAGAGGCTTATCCTTGAAAATACTAAAAATATATCAAGGTCCTCTATTATATTTAAAACATGAAGTTAACATCTAAACCTTATTCTTAGCAAGGAAACATTGACCAGAAAATTATTAGCACCCATGCAGCTCACTAAGTGCTGCTAACATTGTTTCCCCCAGTGCTACATTTGAATAACCATGCGGCTACCTCCATTTTGACTTTACGCAACTGTTGTACATATTGATGATTTTCAGTTTGTAGTCTCCGCATTTGGGTCTTAAAAGGGAAATTGGTTTGATTACTATGGCCTCCATGCTTTGGCTTGCTACCCCATCTGGAAGAATAAACTTCATAATGCCTTGGGGTCGTTTTAGGGTTCTTCCTTTGCATATCATGCTTAGCCTTCAAACAATAATTAGCTATGTGACCCCCCCATTCTACACAAAAAGCACTGGTCTCCCTGCATAGGCCCTTCTTTGAGCATATGGCGCTGGAAAACTCACATTGCTGGATAATATTACTATGATTATTATGATTGGAATGAACAGACTTTATACTTTCATCATCTGAGAAGTCATCAGAAGTTTCCACTGTTTCAACTCCTGAATCAATTTCAAGCGCAGTTACCACACTTTTATTTAAATTTCCAACATTGATTCCTATCATAGCAACATTACTTGCAGCAACAATAGCATACGGTTTTTCTGCATGTTGTTTCACTTCTATCTTTGCTGAGCACTGCGACTGTTCAGCTTTTGCATGTTTGGAGGATAACTCCATTATGGCTGCCTGTGCACCCTGTAATTCCTCCCTTTTTATAATTCCTAATCCTTGCCCAGTCCTTTCTGACGCAATAGTAATGAGAGAACTTTGATTTGGGGATTTTCAAAATTGTCACAAAGGGATGTGTATCCTTGTTAGCACAACAATGGCTGTGTACTTTTTCCATTGCCTGTGCTTTCAAAGATTGAATGGCATGATCTTTTTGGGCTAGTTTAGCTTTACATTCTTGTAACTGTCTCTTAAGTATTTCTATCGCAGTTTGATTCCCAGCCTTTCTCTGTCCTAAAGATGTGATACATTGTTCCTTCAACATACATGTTTTCTCCAACTCATCTAATCTCTGTTCCAATACACATTTCTCAGTCACTAATTGTTGAATGTGATCAGCAACATTTGCATCTGCCTTTGCAACCATTGCTAATATATTCTCAGTTACACTTTGTACTTGTTCCACAAATTGCTTTTTCTCAGCACACCATTCTAATTCTTTTTTTTTCCCGCAACGTTTTTCATCTTCAACAACATGCATACAACATTGGCCATCTTGGATTTCCTGCATTTTTTGAAGACTTTTTATTTATGAAAACATTATGACTATTACATTGTTTCAAAAGGTCATTGAATTGGTGTGTTAAAGCATTCTCTTTTATAGACTCTAACTAACTAGCTACTAACACTCCTTCCACTTCCAAACTTCTTAGCCTAACATCCTCCTTTGACCTGAAGCAGTGGATACATGCTCCAACTCACTCAGAAGGCAATATCCTTGACCTCGTGTTCTCTCACCTTTGCACTCCAAGCAACCTCTCTAACTATCCATTGCCTCTCTGATCACCACCTTATTAGTTTCACTCTCTCTTTCCTTCACCTCCTCTCCCTCCAACCACCTTAAAGTTACCCGCAGAAACCTACGTCATCTCAACCCTTCTTTTCTCTACTCTGCTATCAACAACCTCTACAACAAAATCTCACCCCTATCCTGCACCAACCTAGCCACTTCTGTGTACAACGCTTCACTTCTAGTCTCACTGAACTCACTGGCCCCCCTCACTACACACAGAATCAAGCCCAGACCCCTTCAACCTTGGCAAACAGATGATACTAGAAGTCTGAAAAAACGTAGTCATGCTCTTGAGAGCCTGTGGCGTAAGACTAAGTCCCAGAGAGATTTCAACCAATATAAATCTGCCCTCCAAAATTACAATTCCAGCCTCCTCTCTGCCAAGCAGACCTATTTTACCACTCTCATTAGCAACTTATCATCCTGTCCCCGTCAACTCTTCTCCACCTTCAACTCTCTACTTCGTCTTCCACTGCTTCCACCCGCCAACTCACTCACTGCCCAGGAGATCGCCAATCACTTCAAACAGAAGATTGATACTATTCGCACAGAGATCTCTACTGTGCCGACACCCTCCATGCTTTACACTTCATGCCCACAGGCACAATCATTATTTCCCTCTTTCAACCCCACCACTACAGACGAAGTTGCTAAACTACTTGCTAATGTCCACCTTACCACCTGCCCTCTGGATCCTGTTCCCTCACAAATGCTACGTTCACCCTCTGGCCCTATGCTACACTCTCTAACCCACATCTTCAATCTCTCCCTCTCTTCTGGCATCTTCCCTAACTCTCTAAAACATGCACTTGTCAGACCCATACTTAAAAAGCCCTCACTGGACCCATCCAATCTTAACAACCTACGCCCCATCTCCTTGCTCCCCTTCTTGTCCAAACTCCTCGAATGTCTGGTCTACAACCGACTGAGCGTCCACCTCGCTGATAATGGCCTTCTTGATCCCCTTCAGTCTGGATTTCATCCTCAACACTCCACAGAAACTGCTCTCCTAAAACTAACAAACGATCTACTAACGGCCAAAACCAATCGACACTATTCTGTACTCCTACTCCTGGACCTCTCTGCTGCCTTTGATAGGGTTGACCACCCCTCCTCTTCAAAAAACTACACACCTTTGGTCTCCGTGACTGTACACTTGCTGGTTCTCTTCCTACTTATCCAACCGCACCTTTAGCGTTTCTTATAACTCTTATAACTCTACTTCCTCCTCTCCTCTTCCTTTCTCTGTTGGGGTCCCTCAGGGTTCTGTTCTTGGACCTCTACTATTTTCAATCTACACCGCCTCCCTGGGTCAACTGGTCCCTGGGTCCCATGGCTTCCAATACCACCGCTACACTGACGACACCCAAATCTATTTCTCTACCCCTCAGCTCACTCCCTCTGTCTCCTCACGTATCACTAATTTACTCTCAGATATTTCAGTCTGGATGTCACACCACTTCCTCAAACTCAATCTAGCCAAAACCGAACTTATAATTTTTTCCTCCCCCATATGCCTCTTCCCCTGATCTCTCTGTCAAAATTGATTGCACAACTATAAGCCCATCCCCACATGCCAAGGATCTAGGTGTAGTCCTAGACTCTGAACTCTCCTTCAAGCAACACATCCAATCACTGTCCAAATCCTGCCACCTCAACCTCCGTAACATCTCCAAAATACGCCCCTTTCTAACCAATGACACAACAAAGCTCTTAATTCACTGGCTGGTCATCTCTCGCCTCGACTACTGCAACTCCCTTCTCATTGGCTTACCTCTACATAGTCTATCACCTCTTCAATCCATTATGAATGCCACTGCCAGACTCATCCACCTTACCAATCGCTCTGTGTCTGCCACTTCTCTCTGTCCATCCCTCCACTGGCTTCCGCTCGACCAAAGAATTAAATTCAAAATTCTAACAACTACATACAAAGCCATCCACAATTTCGCACCCAGCTACATCACTAGCTTAGTCTCTAAATACCAACCTACTCGCTCTCTTCGTTCCTCTCAAGACCTCCTGCTCTCTAGCTCCCTTGTCACCTCCTCCCATGCTTGCCTCCAGGCCTTTTCCAAAGCCTCTCCAATCCTATGGAATGCCCTACCCCAATCTGTCCGCTTATCTCCTACTTTATTAGCTTTCAGATGATCCCCGAAAACCCTTCTCTTCAGAGAAGCCTATCCTACCCACACCTAACAACTGTATTTTCATTTTTTCCATCAGCTCATCCCCCACAGTTATTACCTTTTGTTTCCACTTGACCCTCCCTTCTAGATTGTAAGCTCTAACGAGCAGGGCCCTCTGATCCCACCTGTCTGCCCCCATGTTGTAAAGCGCTGCGCAAACTGTTGGCGCTATATAAATCCTGTATAATAATAATAATAATAATAGACTCAAATCTAACACAGCCATATTTGTTAACAAAATCTTCAATAACTTCCATTGATTTGCTAATTAGCCTATCTACATTGAAGCTGCTCAACCAGTATAAAAAAAGCTTACACAATGCACACAGAGACAGACAGACAGATACAAAACACACAGACACAGATAAAGCTGTTTAAAAGCTAACTTTTTACCTGTAGTTCCACAACCAGAAGACATGCAACTATCTCCTTGTTACCACTGATTCTTAGATCACAGACCACATTGAACTTCTATTGGAACAGAGAGATTTTTTACACTCACGTAGGGAAAAATAAAAATCAACTAATTAATAAAAAAATTAAAAATTAAAAAAATGAATAAAAAAATTTAAAAATAAAAATAAAAATCTATATTTCTCCCACTTTTTCTTCAAAGATGTGTGGTTTATCCTGTCAATCTGCAGGCTATATCAGATAACCAGGGTTAATCAAACCCTCACTCTCACCAGTACTCTTGACCAGCTACAGGCCTAACAATACAATAAACGTTAACACATACACATATATCAGACAAAAAATCTCACCAGATTTTTGCGCATCCGCTCACTTTCAGGTCCATCCAAGCAGGGCTTTCGATTTCACGACCAGAGCAAATCTTTGTCCACAGCAGAGCAGGCCTTTCATTCTAGGTGTTGATTCCTTAGCTTATAGGGACTCAAGACAAAAAATACATTCGATTTTGTGGATTCTGTGCAGAAATAAATTCCACACATGTTCTGGGGTGCCAATTGAAGTAATCTTCAATATTATACAATCTATTATATCCTATATAACTATTGCATACATGTATTAACTTGCCTATCCCTATAAATTAGCTAGTAGGGATGAGCTTCGAGTTTGAGTTGAACTCATGTTCGACTCGAACATCGGCTGTTTGCCAGTTCGTCGAACAGCGAACAATTTGAGGTGTTCGCGGCAAATTCGAATGCCGCGGAACACCCTTTAAAAGTCTATGGGAGAAATCAAAAGTGCTAATTTTAAAGGCCTATATTCATGGTATTGTCATAAAAAGTGTTTGGGGACCTGGGTCCTGCCCCAGGGGACATGGATCAATGCAAAAAAGTTTTAAAAACGGCCGTTTTTTCGGGAGCAGTGATTTTAATAATGCTTAAAGTGAAACAATAAAAGTGTAATATCCCTTTAAATTTCGGACCTGGGGGTGTCTATAGTATGCCTGTAAAGGGGCGCATGTTTCCCGTGTTTAGAACAGTCTGACAGCAAAATGACATTTCAAAGGAAAAAAAGTCATTTAAACTACTATTAATTAATTACTACTATTACTACTATTAATTAACTACTATTAATGAATTGCCGGTCCGACAATACACATAAAAGTTCATTGATAAAAACAGCATGGGAATTCCCCACAGGGGAACCCCGAACCAAAATTAAAAAAAAAAATGGCGTGGGGTCCCCCTCAAAATCTATAACAGACCCTTCAGGTCTGGTCTGGATTTTAAGGGGAACCCTGTGCCAAAATTTAAAAAAAAAAACGGCGTGGGGTCCCCCCAAAAACCCATACCAGACCCTTATCCGAGCACGCAACCTGGCAGGCCGCAGGAAAAGAGGGGGGGACGAGTGAGTGGCCCCCCCTCCTGAAACATACCAGGCCACATGCCCTCAACATTGGCAGGGTGCTTTGGGGTAGCCCCCCAAAACACCTTGTCCCCATGTTGATAAGGACATGGGCCTCATCCCCACAACCCTTGGCAGGTGGTTGTGGGGGTCAGCGGATGGGGGCCTTTTCAGAATCTGGAAGCCCCCTTTAACAAGGGGACCCCCAGATCCCAGCCCTCCCCCCTGTGTGAAATGGTAAGGGGGTACAAAAGTACCCCTACCATTTCACAAAAAAAGTGTCAAAAATGTTAAAAATGACAAGAGACAGTTTTAAATTCCTTTATTTAAATGCTTCTTCTTCCTTCTATCTTCTTTCTTCTTTCTTCTATCTTCTATCTTCCTTCGGTTTCTTCCTCCATCTTTTTCTTCTGGTTCTTCTGGTTCTTCCTCCGGTGTTCTCGTCCGGCATTTTCCTCCGCGGCATCTTCTTCCCTTCTTCTCCTCGGGCCACTCCGCATCCATGATGGCATGGAGGGAGGCTCCCACTGTGTGATGCTTCTCTCTTCATCTTCTTCTCTTCATCTTCTTCTCTTCATCTTCTTGTCTTCTTCTTTTCGGGCTGCTCCGCATCCATGATGGCATGGGGGGAGGCTCCCGCTGTGTGACGCTTCTCCTCTTCTGATGGTTCTTAAATAACGGGGGGGGCGGAGCTGCCCGGTGACCCCGCCCCCTCTGACGCATGGGGACTTGACAGGACTTCCCTGTGGCATTCCCCGTGATGTCAGAAGGGGGCGGGGTTACATAACAGGTGGAATTTGGAATTTATGCATATGCACTTTCAGCACTTATTACTTATAAGGGAATTTTTTTATACCCCTATTGGACAGTACCAGTAACACAGATCACTCAGAGTCACAAGAGCACTTTATCATAAATTTTGATGTGTTTACACAGTGTTATTATCAGTTACATATATATATTTATATTTTATATATTTTTGTTTATTTATTTTTATATTTACATGTGTCTGTAAGTGTATATGAATTTGATAGACTATGATACAGGCTTACATGGTGTGGCACGCTTTAGGGCAGCGTAGAATTTATTGTTTTTGCCATTGGCACAAATTTATGAGACGTGTTTAACGCATGCAGCTGAGTAGTGGTGTTCAACAGGCATAGGGTTCATTGAGGCTCGCAGGATTTTTATTTCTTCTTTTTTCTGTATACAAAAAACATTTAGTTGCCCTCATAGACAAAGGTTTTAAGGATACAATTTTAGATAAAAAAGGAAAAGGCTACCTAGTACCTGTAGCTCCACACATACCCACAATGGCCAAGTGGGAGGAGGACGTCATCTATGCCTGTGCCAGGCCTGAGTTGGCACTTTGGGCCAGGTACATAGATGACTTCCCTCTCCTATGGAGAGGTAGTTGAGATTCATTGGAACAATTCATGGGCTTTCTGAATTCCAGTGTTCGAGGCATTTCCCTGTCTTTTGAGGCTGACAGTGAGAACATTCATTTTTTGGATTTGATGATCCGTGTGGAAAACAACCAGCTGATCACTAATACTTATTTCAAGGTCACTGACCACAATTCTTATATACAGACAGTTGCCATCACAAAGCATGGCTACAATCAGTACCTCTTAGCCAGCCGGAACTGCACTAAAGTCAACATTCAAGCACCCCTTCTAAAGAACAGATTCTTGGAAAAGGGGTACGATGTAGAGACTTTGGACGGGAGATCAATCTTGCCAGAATCCTTGATAGAGGGTCCCTACCAACCAACAAGGCCAAACAGAATGACACTCAAAAACTTAAATAGTCCTTCATCACAACCTTCTCCAGACAACATTATCAAATCAAAAATATATTCCGAAAACATCAGTCGGTTTTAAAAAATGACCATCTCTTAAGTCCATTATTACGAAACCAACCAGTGGTTGTATATAGGCAAGAATAGCCCCTAATATTATGGACCCCCAAAAAAGGCAACTTTCTTTGAAAACCTAATAGGATGCTATCTTGCAAAAGATGATGATAGGTTAACACCAATGGCAAAAAGAACAGAAGAACTGTAACGGGTAAATCATATTCTATCAAACATTTCATTACCTGCACAACTAAGAAAATTCTGTACCTTATTATCTGCCCTTGTGACAAACAATATATAGGAAGAACCACTTGAATCTTTGCTATACGTGTAAATGAACATGTTAATAACATCAGAAAGGGCACCAAAGATCATACAGTATCCAAACATTTTGCAAGATGCCATGAAAGGAACCCTAAGGGGACCTCCTTGTCATGAATTTGCAGTAATACTTTCATGCCCTGTCTGTCTGCTTACCTCTGGTCTGTGTATCAGCCTTAGGGCCTGCACTCTCACACCTGCATAGTTAAGTAATCTTCCCTCAGCGTTGCTCCACCCTAGCCTCTACAGGATACACTATTTAACACCATGCTGTCCAAGCCTGCCTTGCCCAAGCAATTTTGTGTGTGTTTGGCTTCCTGTGTGTGTCTTGCCGTGTGCGCTACGTCTGATTCTGTTTACCAAACTTGGCTTGTTCTTTACTATCCCTGTCTGCTTCATGCCCTGACCTTCGGCTTGTTCTTTGACTATCCCTGTCTGCTCATTGCCCCAACCTTTTGGCTTATCTCCTGACTATCCCTTGTTGTCCCGGTCTGCAGCTTTCTCTCTATCCTCCAGTAGCCTACCGTGAGCTTGAGCTGGGAGACCCTGGAGGCTGTGACCTGGTGCCAGTTACAGAGAAGTCCATCCCCACCATCAGGGGCCCTGGTGAACACCTGCTGGCTCTTAGACTCCTCGCCCTGGGGAATTTCTTGCTCTTGCTCCCAGTGTGATCTGTGTTGGTGGTCCAGAGGACCTGCTTTCCTGAACCACTCAGAGCTCCATCCACAGCAGTCAGCCATAGGGTGCACTACCTTAGCGGTGCACTCCTGACCCCAACGGTGTGCATATGTTGCCTGGCCTCAGGTGACCTGACACTCCTTTGTAGCTATTGATAGATATATACCACCTTGGAGAGGAGGTTCTACTAAAAGGGGCATGTCCCAACTGGATGTTAAGTGTATATACAAAATAAAATCCCTTGTCCCTCACTGTATGAATTTGGACTGGGACATTAATTGCTTTATCAATAACGCTTGACCCAGTCTTCTGTCATCACTTCCCATAAGTCTAGAGGAACATTTTTGTATGCACTAACGAGGTAGCTTAGGCAATCTACAGGTTCTTTGTAGGTATCTTTTACTATACATTTTATACATTGTTTTAAGAATTGATTCTTGTAAGGTGTTCCACTGTATTCAGGGTACAGCTGTATTGTTTTTTTTTTTTTTTTCTTTAATACATTTCATACAATTTTTATTTTTTTTATTTTTAATTTATAACTATTGGCATACACCACCAGTCTGTCGATTCATATATTTGGGTTGACATTATTTTGCCTTAACTCGGTAGAATGTCATTGTTTACAATGCTGGTGTGTATTTGAATATGTTTTAACTAGAGATGTACAAGCCTCCTTTTTAGTCTGAGATTGCACATTTAATGGTTAATTCTCCCTCTTCAAAATGAGGCTTGAATTGCAGCTAGAACCAGCAAGGCTTGACTCTCACCCAGAGTGAGGCTTGAATGCTCTCAGGTGGCCATCTTGGTTCCAAATCGAGGCTTGGACATCTACACTGTTACTAACAGATTAGTTTGGCAGGGACGGCTGTACCCTGCCTATTTTTGGATAGTATATATTTGCATGGTGTAGGGTATGGACCCCATGCCCCAGAGGATGTTAATTCTAAGGAAAGGCATCAGGTGGAGTCCATGTCCGTGAGGTACCACACATGCCAATCCTGTATACCTGTCAGTTGACTTCTAGGATGTCTTCTAGGGTGTCTTGTCTTAAGTGTTTAGCACTGATTTCTTTTAATAAACTGTCAAGTAGGTTTACACTGTGTGGCTGTTTTATCTTTCCTTCATGGGCCCTACCATGGAGTAAATGTTACCATCAGCCATGACAGTACCACCACCTGCAATATAATAGAGGAAGCTGATTGGATCTTCTACATGTGCATATCACGTCTGTCTAGACTTTTATAATTTGAAGTCCAGACCTCTGGTAAGGAATATGGATGAGCTGAACAAACCTCCGGTTCGGTTCGCACCAGAACTTGCGAACAGGTAAAACAAGCGAACACAGTTAAAGTCTATGGGACACGAACATGAATAATCAAAAGTGCTAATTTTAAAGGCTTATATGCAAGTTATTGTCATAAAAAGTGTTTGGGGACTTGAGTCCTGCCCCAGGGGACATGGATCAATTCAAAAAAAGTTTTAAAAACGGCCGTTTTTTCGGGAGCAGTGATTTTAATAATGCTTAAAGTGAAACAATAAAAGTGTAATATCCCTTTAAATTTTGTACCTGGGGGGTGTCTATAGTATGCCTGTAAAGGGGCGCAAGTTTCCCATTTTTAGAACAGTCTGACAGCAAAATGACATTTCAAAGGAAAAAAAGTCAATTAAAACTACTCGCGGCTATTAATGAATTGCTGGTCCGACAATACACATAGAAGTTCATTGATAAAAACGGCATGGGAATTCCCCACAGGGGAACCCCGAACCAAAATTTAAAAAAAAATGACGTGGAGGGTCCCCCTAAATCCATATCAGGCCCTTCAGGCCCCCCCTCCTGAACCGTACCAGGCCACATGCCCTCAACATTGGGAGATGAAGATGAAGAGAAGAAGATGAAGAGAAGAAGAGAAGCGTCACACAGCGGGAGCCTCCCTTCATGCCATCATGGATGCGAAGCGGCCCGAGGAGAAGAAGGGAAGAAGACGCCGATGACGCGGAGGAAGATGCCGGATGAGAACACCGGAGGAAGAACCAGAAGAACCAGAAGAAGAAGAAGATGAAGGAAGAAACCGAAGGAAGATAGAAGAAAGAAGAAAAAAGAAAGAAGATAGAAGAAAGAAGAAGCATTTAAATAAAGGAATTGTCAAAAACTGTCTCTTGTCATTTTTAACACTTTTTTAGTGAAATGGTAGGGGTACTTTTGCACCCCCTTACCATTTCACACAGGGGGGAGGGCCGGGATCTGGGGGTCCCCTTGTTAAAGGGGGTTTCCAGATTCCAATAAGATTCCAGATTCCAGATTCCAATAAGCCCCCCGCCCGCAGACCCCCACAACCACCGGCCAACGGTTGTGGGGATGAGGCCCTTGTCCTCATCAACATGGGAACAAGGTGCTTTGGGGGGCTACCTCAAAGCACCCTCCCAATGTTGAGGGCATGTGGCCTGGTACGGTTCAGGAGGGGGGCCACTCTCTCGTCCCCCCTCTTTTCCTGCGGCCTGCCAGGTTGCGTGCTCGGATAAGGGTCTGGTATAGATTTGGAGGGGGACCCCACGCAATTTTTTTTTTACATTTTGGCCGGGGTTCCCCTTAATATCCATACCAGACCTGAAGGGCCTGGTATGGAATTTAGGGGGACCACCACGTCATTTTTTTTTTTTAATTTTGGTTGGGGGTTTCCCTGTGTTGAATTCCCATGCCGTTTTTATCAATGAACTTCTATGTGTATTGTCGGCAATGCAATAGCCGCGGGTAGTTTTGAATGGAATTTTTCCTTCGAAATGTCATTTTGCTGTCAGACTGTTCTAAACAAAGGTACGAAATTTAAAGGGATATTACACTTTTATTGTTTCACTTTAAGCATTATTAAAATCACTGCTCCTGAAAAAACTGCCGTTTTTAAAACTTTTTTTTTGCATTGATCCATGTCCCCTGGAGCAGGACCCAGGTCCCCAAACACTTTTTATGACAATACCATGAATATAAGTCTTTAAAATTAACACTTTTGATTTCTCCCATAGACTTTTAAAGGGTATTCCGCGGCATTCGAATTTGCCGCGAACACCTCAAATTGTTCACTGTTCGGCGAACTGGCGAACAGCCGATGTTCGAGTCGAACATGAATTTGACTTGAACTCGAAGCACATCCCTAGTGAGGAGGCATTTTATATCAATATCAGTGGAGGTGCACTTAGGTGGTCAAAATGCACATCAATTATACTCACTGTTACTGGATATTCATTAAGGAATTCATCTGCACTATTTAGAACAGCACTAGTTGTTCACACTTTATGGACACTTGTTTATTCAATACCTATGTTTAGCCCGGCAACGTTTTTTATTGTTTTACATTTATCATGATTGGCCCTGTTGTGTTGTTGCCAGCTGCTTGCACTCTTATATTTAGTCTGCGCAATACTTTTTCTGTTTACTTTATAGATTGAAGTCCACCATTGCTCCAGAGTGAAGAAATTAGATAGTTCTGTCTCCCAGTGTCGATAGGGGGAGGTCTTAGCAAAGGAAAGCTCACCCTGTATAATATTATAGAATAATGCTGTGCCTTTTTTATTTGGATCAACAGAATTATAGTATACCCAGGCAGAGGTATGCAGAAATGTAGTTTTCTCTGGGAACTCACTCAAAGAGTGGGGAATTTGTATATATTTAAAGTATTCAGTGTGCGGTAAACCATACTCATTCTCTGATATACAAAAATTTTTGATGGTATCCCCTGAAAATTGCTAGGTGTGGTACAAATACTAGAGTTGAACCACAATTTACTGTGAAGGTGAGGTTAGATGGTGTCTAGTATATCAAAAGTCAATGGGATAGGGGTAAAATGTGTATATGTTTTAGAGACTGAATGCAAGCGCCGCCAGGCCAGAAATGATGCTTGCACTGGGTCAGGTAGAAGTTTTAAGTCTTTAGCCCTCCATATATCAGAGAGTATGCAGGTATGGAGGCCTAGTCAACAAAGGGCAGATTGTTCTATGTTCACTCATATAAGTTCAGAGGGTGGTTGGAACCAGTGTTTAAGATGATTTAGTCGAACAGCGGTTAGATAGTTGGCTAGATCCACAGATCCTATTCCGCCAGCAGTCCTATGTTTCACAAGTTGTTGATGAGAACTTCTGGGTCTCTTACCTTTGTATAGTAAATGGTGGAGTAAGGATTGTAGCACTTTAAGGTATTTAGTGGGTACTAAAGCTGGGAGTGTTCTGAAAAGATATAAAATTTTACACAGAATTAACAGTTTAACCAATTGACCTCCAGGCCTTTTTCTGACACTTTTGTTTACATGCAAAATTCTGTATTTTCTGCTAAAAAAATTATTAGAACGCCACACATTATATATTTTTTTAAAGCAGAGGCTCTAGAAAATAAAATGGTGGGTTTTGCAATTTTTTTTACGTCACACAGCATTTGTGCAGCAGTGTTTCAAACATAATTTATTTGGGAAAAATATTTTTTTTTATTTTAATCCAAAAAAACACAATACATAAAAAAATTTTTGGTTAAAAATATAAAGGTTGATGTTATGCTGAGTAAATACATACCAAACATGTCACGCTTTAAAATTGTGCACGCCCGTGCAACAGCGACAAACAGCATCAATTTTACTATCCAAAGACAACGCTGTAAAAGCCTTTACAGGTTATCACTTTAGTAGTAGAGCTCCTGTGTAAATCTAGAGTTATAGCCCATGATCTGATGTTCACAGTGATACCTCACATGTGTGGGACAATTGCTGTTTGTGTGCGTGAAGGACCGACTTGTGCGTTCGCATTTGCGCACGAGCACGGGGGACAGGGGGCGCGTTCATTTTTTTAAATTATTTATTTATTTTTAATTTTACACTGTTGCTTTCATTTTTTTGTATCACTTTTATTGCTGTAAAATATAAATTAGTGCAGTGCTAAAATCATTAAACAAAAATTTTAAATATTTGGTGAAATCAAACTAAACCAGAAAACTAAGGTGGACAAATTTAAATTTAAATCACCTAGTGGTATAAAAATATATCAGATATAAATAATTACTATGCACTTAAACCAAATAACAAATATTGATCCTTAGATGTGGATCAGAACATTCCACAATTGCAATATTCAGAATGGCATATAATGTAAGTCTGTTGATCATAAGTGAAATATGATCACATGCGTGATAAATATTAGATTAAGTCCCAATAAACTTGCAAAAGAAAAGAAAGAATGGCCACTTAAGATGAGAAGACTTGTAAGCTATCAGGAATACCTGGGACCAGTGACACCGTCAACTACAGACGGAGCAGCCCTCGGTCCCTTATATTATCTTTGGTGATACAGATGCAACAGCCCCGGATTATCTATAAGGTTTTTAGGAGACCCAATTCCCTGGGCATGGTGAGATCAACATATTGGTCTTTTTAGCTGGTAAGGAGACAACCTACTCACCTTGGGTGTTCCACTTCATTGGATAAGGGACGCTTCTTCTCATCACAGTGTTGATCGCATTATTCACTGGCCATTCTTTCTTTTCTTTTGCAAGTTTATTGGGACTTAATCTAATATTTATCACGCATGTTATCATATTTCACTTATGATCAACAGACTTACATTATATGCCATTCTGAATATTGCAATTGTGGAGTGTTCTGATCCACATCTGAGAATCAATATTTGTTATTTGGTGTGCATATTAATTATTTATATCTATTTTTTATACCACAAGGTGATTTAAATTTAAATTTGTCCACCTTAGTTTTCTGGTTTAGTTTGATTTCACCAAATATTTAAAATTTTTGTTTAATGATTTTAGCGCTGCACTCATTTATATTTCATGATTTTGAGTTTTGTATTGTAGACTCTTGGTGTGGACTGCTTATATTTTCTTGATTTATTTAATAATTTAATAATTTTTTGATTCTGTGGTTATTTAAGTGTCATTTTAGCGCAGCGTTTGGCCATCTGGTCTCTTTTTCACTTTTATTGCTGTAACAAGGAATGCAAACATTCCTTGTGACAGCTATAGCCATGGGACAGGTACTCTTTATGGAGAGATCTAAGGTCTATAAGACCCCAAATCCCTCCTCTGCCCTTTAAAAGCATTTGATCACACCAAGAGCGCCCTTGACATCCGGGTAAACCTGGAAGTGATATCAGGTCACCACTTCTGGGTTACCATAGCCGAGAGCCGAACTAAGCCAATGTTTGAATCTGATCTCTCTAATCAGTGAGTGGAGGTGCCAGCTGGTAGATCGGGACTCCCAATGGGATGGGAGATCCCAATAAAGCTGGTGAAGGCGACGGGAGGGGGGGACGTTCCCTGCCGCTGCTTGTAAAATCCAGTGAATAGTTAGCCACTTGAATGGGTGCAGTGGGCGCTTTTCCCCAGTTTGGGAATTGCAGCTGCAAGCATCATCCTGGTATAACCACTTGAAGTTTAGTGACGTACGGGTACATTGCTAGTCGTCAAGTGGTTAAAAAAAAAGGCAGTCAAACAGACCAAGACAAAATTGGTTTAGAGAGACTGTCAAATTCTTTAGAAATATAATCGATAAGGGGTAGGTAGTTACTGGCCATTAAGTTACTTATTTTAGGCGTTAAAGTAATGCCTAAGTAGAGGCTACTATCAGCAGCACATGCATATAGGAGTGTACATTGTAGTGTGGTTTGTGCATCACGATCAACCCCAGTGTTCAGAATTAATGATTTTAAAAAGTTAACTTTGTAATAAGAAATGGAGCTAAAATGGGTCAGGATTTGATGGGCCTTTGGCAGAGAGATATTATATATTATATATCTACAAAGAGATTTATCTTGTGTTTGTTCCTTTTGAAGGTGATGCCAGAGATGTCTGGTTGGGACCTAATAGCTCCTGTCAAAGGCTTGATGAGTAGGTTCAATATTGAGGGAGAAAGCCTTTGAAATTGTAAATGGTTTGGATAACATATTTAAGGTGTACACTTGAGCTGAGGGGCATGAATACAAACCAAGAATGGCAGATAATGCGTTCCCAGAAAAAGCAAATTGTGATAGGACTTGAATCATGTATGCCCAGATGATGCAGTCAAACACTTTCTCAGCATCTAGTAAATGAAAGAGAGAAGGGGTTCTGTGTTTGTCAGCAAAGTGAATAACGTTTATGATTCTCCTTGTAATATCTGAGGCTTGTCTACCATACGTGAATCCTGTTTGGTCAGGTTTAACTAAGGTAGGGAGAATATGAAGCAATCAGAGGCAATGATCTTTGCATCAATTTTTGCATCTTGATTCAATAAGGAGATGGGTCTAAAATTTTGGGGTGCAGTGGGTGCTTTTCCTCAGTTTGGGAAAAGAGACCTTTTTCGAGACCTCTTTAGAAAAAAAGTTGATTAAGGTGAGGGGTAAGGATTTCTTTATATTGTCTATAATATTCACTAGTTAAATAATGGCTAATAAAGTGTGGTAAAATACTGCATGCGGTAACAATAGTGCAATTCATTAAGAATTTTTCTTTAAATACCACGTCACGGACTGGTGCATGGTGCATGGCATGGATAGTGATGTAAAAAGGGGGAGGGACCACCAGGTGAAGTAGCCAGGTGGCCCGCCCCTTACCTATATAAGAAAATTCCAGATTCTAATAAGTGCCCTGCCCACACCCCCCCACAACCACCGGCCACTATTGTGGGGTTGAGGCCCTTGTCCCATCAGCACCTACCCCCACATGTTGAGGGCATGTGGCCTAGTATGGTTCAGGAGGGGGAGCTCGCTGGACCCCCCCTTTCCTGACCTGTCAGGCTGCATGCTCGGATAAGGGTCGTGTGAATTGGGCTTAAAGTGATTGTAAAGTCTATTTTTTTCAATGGAAATAACAAACATGTTCTACTTACCTGCGCTGTGCAGTGGATTTGCACAGAACAGCCCAGATCCTCCTCTTCTCTGGTCCCTCTTCTGTATTCCTGGCCCCTCCCTCTTGATGAGTGCCCCCACAGCAAGCAGCTTGCTATGGGGACACCTGAGCCAAGTCACAGCTCCCTGTGTACATTCAGACAAGGATTCGTGGCCCTGCCACAACCCCTCTCTCTCCCGATTGGCTGCAGCGGGAGCCAATGGTGCCACTGCTGTGTCTCAGCCAATCAGGAGGGAGAATCTCGGATGGCCAAGGCACTCATGGACATCGCTGGACAGTGATGGGGCTCAGGTAAGTATTAGGGGGCAGCTGCACACAGAAGGCTTTTTATCTTAATGCATAGAGTGCATTAAGATAAAAACCTTCTGACTATGCAATCCCTTTTATGCCCTGTACACACGGTCGGATTTTCTGATGGAAAACGTGCGATCGGAGCTTATTGTCAGAAATTCAGACCGTGTGTGGGCTCCATCGGATTTTCCGACACACAAAGTTTAAAAGCAGGCTATAAAATTTTCCGACAACAAAATCCGATCGCGTCAATTCCGACCGTGTGTGGACAATTCCAACGCACAAAGTGCCACGCATGGTCAGAATAAATTCCGAGACGGAACTGCTCAGTCTGGTAAAATTAGCGCTCGGAATGGATATAGCACTTTCGTCATGCTGCAATGTTTTAAATTGTTTAATACAGCGCACTCTCTTCTTCTTTATAATGCTAGAAGAATGAAGTAGTTTTGCTGCTCATATTCACACAGACTTCTTACAAACTTCTTTCTTTATTATTTCTTGTGATTTCATCAATATAATATTTTTATTTGTCACATCTCATGAAAAAAATATATTTTTGGGATGTTTTTAGATTGAATAATTTTTTTAGGATTTTTTTAAAGCCTGATCTTGTTTTGTGTTTTATTTATCTTTTTTTTTTTTTTTTTTTTACTCTAGAATAGTTTTGGGTGTGTTTTGTGTGTCAAGTTACCACAACACCATTATTATCTTGTATTATTTATTAATCTCAACGAGATTGTTTGGTGTTGGTGTCTCTTGTTAATTTCACATTATATTTTTGAAATGTACCTGCCTCCTCACAAACTGTCCTTTTTGAAGGAAAACACACATAGGCAAGTATAATTGAAAACAAAATTATTTTATTAAGGGCTCATAATCAAACAAAGAGGGAGGCAACGCTGGATAAACAGCAGTAAGTGGCGAAGCCTTTGGCCCCCAGGGCAGACATCAATTATTTTACTACAAAATTGGTGGCCTGAGGAGTCCATATATAAGGGAGTACAATCTGGTCCAGAAGTCCAAGAGATCATGAACAGCAGAAGATGACATGTATGTCCCCAGGCTGTGGTCATACAAGAGCCTGCATCTTTTGCCAGACCAGACTGAACCCAGGCCATCACTCTCTGGTCTTCCTTAGACGCTTCCTTCCCGGCTGTGGCTCTGGTGTTGGAGGTGTGGCCGGAGGAGGAATAGAACCTGGAGGAGGAGGAGGACCTGGAGGAGGAGGAGGAGGTCCATGGGTGAGCTCACAAATGTGGCTTTGGCATGTGAGTTGGCCCCTCAACCCCCTATTAAGTGCTTCTAAAATGAGAAACTCACATAAGAGGCGTTGGCCCTCCTCCATTTGCAGCATTTTGCATGCTGTTAGGTCAGCAAAATCCTCTTCAACACTGTGGGGTGTTCTGAGGGCCTCAGTAGCCTTCCAAAATAGGCCAATTGCAGCCTCCTCCAGATTACTGCTCTTCCTGCCACTTTTTCATTGAAGGCGGAGGGGAGGGACCTGGGTATTGGGCAGCCTACTGGGCCCGGCCACCTCCTGGCTGAGACTTTCCTGTGTATGAAAAAGGGACATCGTTTTAGTTTTTGGTTCATCAATCACAATCAGAAATTAGTACTCCAAACTAACATAGATTTAACATCATTAATTTGACAACCAGAAATATTTAGAAGAATGCTATACCTGGCTCAAGCTGGGCTCCTCCACATGTTGCTGCCTGGAAGGCCCAGGTTGGACGTCAGAAGCCTCAGCTGAGGGGGGAGGAAGTGTGGAAGGAAGAGTGGAGAGTGATGGCCTGGGTTCAGTCTGACCTGCCAGAAAATGCAGTCTGTCATAGTACAGCCTGGGGACATAAATGTCATCTGCTGCTCCTGATCTCAGGGAATCCTGGACCCTCTTGCACTCTCTTGGATAAGTGCTCCTCAGGCCACCAATTAGGACCTATTTGAAGGCCCTAATTGGTGGCCTGAGGAGCACTTATCCAAGGTGATGTCTGCCGCGGGGATCACCGGCTTCACAAATTCCAGCAATTGAACCAGCGCTGCCTTCCTCTTTGTTTGATTCTTATAGTGTGGGTGGTTTACCTGCCACAGCTTTATACTGTGGGATGAGTATATACATTAGGGATGAGCTTCGTGTTCAAGTCGAACCCATGTTCGACTTGAACATCGTCTGTTCGCCCGTTCGTCGAATTGCGAACAATATGGGCCGTTCGCGCCAAATTCGTGTGGCGCGTCACGGCCCATAATTCACTGCGGCATCGCAGTGCATTGCTGGCTGATGATTGGCCAAGCATGCACTATGACCAGCATGCTTGGCCAATCACAGCGCCGTCTGAACAGAGAGCCGTAATTGGCCAAAGCCAAGGAGGCTTTGGCCAATTATGGCTCAGGGGATTTAGCACACGCCCCACACTATATAAGGCCGCCTACACGGCGGCCCTGTGTAGTGTGTGTTCCGGCGTTCATAGATAGAGAGAGAGACAGACAGTGTCATTTGATTTGAGTTAGATAGATTAGGCAGAACAGTCAGTCAGTTAGCTGCACTTACAGTGTATTGTGTATATATATATGCATCCCAGGTGTTGCATATATATATATATATATATATATACACTGTATTCAGTTTAGCTAGATCCGTTCCTGTTATCTTCTTACTGACAGGCAGGCTTGTCTTGTTACAGTATTTACAGCTACCTGAAGAAAATTGCTGGTGTTCTTTTGATCCTATTAGTACCACAGTCAGGCAGCTAGACTATTTACAGTTAGTGCAGTGCGTCCTGCTCACAGTGTTCAGCTAAAACTACAAGTTAGTGTGGTGCGTCCTGCTCACAGTGTTCAGCTAAACCTACAAGTTAGTGTGGTGCGTCCACCTCACAGTGTTCAGCTAAACCTACAAGTTAGTGCGGTGCGTCCTGCTCACAGTGTTCAGCTAAAACTACAAGTTAGTGCGGTGCGTCCACCTCACAGTGTTCAGCTAAACCTACAAGTTAGTGCGGTGCGTCCTGCTCACAGTGTTCAGCTAAAACTATAAGTTAGTGCTGTGTGTCCTCCTCACAGTGTTCAGCTAAACCTACATGTTAGCGTAGTGAGACCTCTGCACAGTGTTCATCTAAAGCTACAAGTTAGTGCAGTGCGTCCTGCTCACAGTGTTCAGCTAGATCTGTTCCTGTTATCTTCTTACTGACAGGCAGGCTTGTCTTGTTACAGTATTTACAGCTACCTGAAGAAAATTGCTGGTATTCTTTTGATCCTATTAGTACCACAGTCAGGCAGCTAGACTATTTACAGTTAGTGCAGTGCGTCCTGCTCACAGTGTTCAGCTAAAACTACAAGTTAGTGTGGTGCGTCCACCTCACAGTGTTCAGCTAAACCTAGAAGTTAGTGTGGTGCGTCCTGCCCACAGTGTTCAGCTAGATCCGTTCCTGTTATCTTCTTACTGACAGGTAGGCTTGTCTTGTTACAGTATTTACAGCTACCTGAAGAAAATTGCTGGTGTTCTTTTGATCCTATTAGTACCACAGTCAGGCAGCTAGACTATTTACAGTTAGTGCAGTGTGTCCTGCTCACAGTGTTCAGCTAAAACTACAAGTTAGTGGGGTACGTCCACCTCACAGTGTGCAGCTAAACCTACAAGTTAGTGGGGTGCGTCCTGCTCACAGTGTTCAGCTAAACCTACAAGTTAGTGCTGTGCGTCCACCTCACAGTGTTCAGCTAAACCTACAAGTTAGTGCGGTGTGTCCTGCTCACAGTGTTCAGCTAAAACTACAAGTTAGTGCGGTGCGTCCACCTCACAGTGTTCAGCTAAACCTACAAGTTAGTGCTGTGCGTCCTCCTCACAGTGTTCAGCTAAACCTACAGGTTAGCGTAGTGAGACCTCTGTCGAGTGTTCATCTAAAGCTACAATTTAGTGCAGTGCATCCTGCTCACAGTGTTCAGCTAGATCCGTTCCTGTTATCTTCTTACTGACATGCAGGCTTGTCTTGTTACAGTATTTACAGCTACCTGAAGAAAATTGCTGGTGTTCTTTTGATCCTATTAGTACCACAGTCAGGCAGCTAGACTATTTACAGTTAGTGCAGTGCGTCCTGCTCACAGTGTTCAGCTAAAACTACAAGTTAGTGTGGTGCGTCCTGCTCACAGTGTTCAGCTAAACCTAGAAGTTAGTGCAGTGCGTCTTGCTCACAGTGTTCAGCTAAAACTACAAGTTAGTGGGGTACGTCCACCTCACAGTGTTCAGCTAAACCTAGATGTTAGTGCGGTGCGTCCTGCTCACAGTGTTCAGCTAAAACTACAAGTTAGTGCTGTGTGTCCTGCTCACAGTGTTCAGCTAAACCTACAAGTTAGTGTAGTGAGACCTCTGCACAGTGTTCATCTAAAGCTACAAGTTAGTGCAGTGCGTCCTGCTCACAGTGTTCAGCTAGATCCGTTCCTGTTATCTTCTTACTGACAAGCAGGCTTGTCTTGTTACAGTATTTACAGCTACCTGAAGAAAATTGCTGGTGTTCTTTTGATCCTATTAGTACCACAGTCAGGCAGCTAGACTATTTACAGTTAGTGCAGTGCATCCTGCTCACAGTGTTCAGCTAAAACTACAAGTTAGTGGGGTACGTCCACCTCACAGTGTTCAGCTAAACCTACAAGTTAGTGGGGTGCATCCTGCTCACAGTGTTCAGCTAAACCTACAAGTTAGTGTG
Organism: Aquarana catesbeiana; assembly: GCF_042186555.1. NCBI lineage: Eukaryota > Metazoa > Chordata > Amphibia > Anura > Ranidae > Aquarana > Aquarana catesbeiana. Next base: position 297,781,311 of record NC_133325.1, read on the forward strand.
GTGCGTCCACCTCACAGTGTTCAGCTAAACCTACAAGTTAGTGCAGTGCGTCCTGCTCACAGTGTTCAGCTAAGACTACAAGTTAGTGCGGTACGTCCACCTCACAGTGTTCAGCTAAACCTAGAAGTTAGTGCAGTGCATCCTGCTCACAGTGTTCAGATAAAACTACAAGTTAGTGCTGTGCGTCCTCCTCACAGTGTTCAGCTAAACCTACAAGTTAGCTTAGTGAGACCTTTGCACAGTGTTCATCTAAAGCTACAAGTTAGTGCAGAGCATCCTGCTCACAGTGTTCACCTAGATCCGTTCCTGTTATCTTCTTACTGACAGGCAGGCTTGTCTTGTTACAGTATTTACAGCTACCTGAAGAAAATTGCTGGTGTTCTTTTGATCCTATTAGTAACACAGTCAGGCAGCTAGACAATTTACAGTTAGTGCAGTGCGTCCTGCTCATAGTGTTCAGCTAAAACTACAAGTTAGTGTGGTGCGTCCTGCTCACAGTGTTCAGCTAAACCTACAAGTTAGTGTGGTGCGTCCACCTCACAGTGTTCAGCTAAACCTACAAGTTAGTGCGGTGCGTCCTGCTCACAGTGTTCAGCTAAAACTACAAGTTAGTGCGGTGCATCCACCTCACAGTGTTCAGCTAAACCTACAAGTTAGTGCGGTGCGTCCTGCTCACAGTGTTCAGCTAAAACTATAAGTTAGTGCTGTGCGTCCTCCTCACAGTGTTCAGCTAAACCTACAAGTTAGCGTAGTGAGACCTCTGCACAGTGTTCATCTAAAGCTACAAGTTAGTGCAGTGCGTCCTGCTCACAGTGTTCAGCTAGATCCGTTCCTGTTATCTTCTTACTGACAGGCAGGCTTGTCTTGTTACAGTATTTACAGCTACCTGAAGAAAATTGCTGGTATTCTTTTGATCCTATTAGTACCACAGTCAGGCAGCTAGACTATTTACAGTTAGTGCAGTGCATCCTGCTCACAGTGTTCAGCTAAAACTACAAGTTAGTGTGGTGCATCCACCTCACAGTGTTCAGCTAAACCTAGAAGTTAGTGTGGTGCGTCCTGCCCACAGTGTTCAGCTAGATCCGTTCCTGTTATCTTCTTACTGACAGGTAGGCTTGTCTTGTTACAGTATTTACAGCTACCTGAAGAAAATTGCTGGTGTTCTTTTGATCCTATTAGTACCACAGTCAGGCAGCTAGACTATTTACAGTTAGTGCAGTGTGTCCTGCTCACAGTGTTCAGCTAAAACTACAAGTTGGTGGGGTACGTCCACCTCACAGTGTGCAGCTAAACCTACAAGTTAGTGGGGTGCGTCCTGCTCACAGTGTTCAGCTAAACCTACAAGTTAGTGCTGTGCATCTACCTCACAGTGTTCAGCTAAACCTACAAGTTAGTGCGGTGTGTCCTGCTCACAGTGTTCAGCTAAAACTACAAGTTAGTGCGGTGCGTCCACCTCACAGTGTTCAGCTAAACCTACAAGTTAGTGCTGTGCATCCTCCTCACAGTGTTCAGCTAAACCTACAGGTTAGCGTAGTGAGACCTCTGCACAGTGTTCATCTAAAGCTACAATTTAGTGCAGTGCATCCTGCTCACAGTGTTCAGCTAGATTCGTTCCTGTTATCTTCTTACTGACAGGCAGGCTTGTCTTGTTACAGTATTTACAGCTACCTGAAGAAAATTGCTGGTGTTCTTTTGATCCTATTAGTACCACAGTCAGGCAGCTAGACTATTTACAGTTAGTGCAGTGCGTCCTGCTCACAGTGTTCAGCTAAAACTACAAGTTAGTGTGGTGCGTCCTGCTCACAGTGTTCAGCTAAACCTAGAAGTTAGTGCAGTGCGTCTTGCTCACAGTGTTCAGCTAAAACTACAAGTTAGTGGGGTACGTCCACCTCACAGTGTTCAGCTAAACCTAGATGTTAGTGCGGTGCGTCCTGCTCACAGTGTTCAGCTAAAACTACAAGTTAGTGCTGTGTGTCCTGCTCACAGTGTTCAGCTAAACCTACAAGTTAGTGTAGTGAGACCTCTGCACAGTGTTCATCTAAAGCTACAAGTTAGTGCAGTGCGTCCTGCTCACAGTGTTCAGCTAGATCCGTTCCTGTTATCTTCTTACTGACAAGCAGGCTTGTCTTGTTACAGTATTTACAGCTACCTGAAGAAAATTGCTGGTGTTCTTTTGATCCTATTAGTACCACAGTCAGGCAGCTAGACTATTTACAGTTAGTGCAGTGCGTCCTGCTCACAGTGTTCAGCTAAAACTACAAGTTAGTGGGGTACGTCCACCTCACAGTGTTCAGCTAAACCTACAAGTTAGTGGGGTGCATCCTGCTCACAGTGTTCAGCTAAACCTACAAGTTAGTGTGGTGCGTCCACCTCACAGTGTTCAGCTAAACCTACAAGTTAGTGCAGTGCGTCCTGCTCACAGTGTTCAGCTAAGACTACAAGTTAGTGCGGTACGTCCACCTCACAGTGTTCAGCTAAACCTAGAAGTTAGTGCAGTGCATCCTGCTCACAGTGTTCAGATAAAACTACAAGTTAGTGCTGTGCGTCCTCCTCACAGTGTTCAGCTAAACCTACAAGTTAGCGTAGTGAGACCTCTGCACAGTGTTCATCTAAAGCTACAAGTTAGTGCAGTGCATCCTGCTCACAGTGTTCACCTAGATCCGTTCCTGTTATCTTCTTACTGACAGGCAGGCTTGTCTTGTTACAGTATTTACAGCTATCTGAAGAAAATTGCTGGTGTTCTTTTGATCCTATTAGTACCACAGTCAGGCAGCTAGACTATTTACAGTTAGTGCAGTGCGTCCTGCTCACAGTGTTCAGCTAAAACTACAAGTTAGTGTGGTGCGTCCTGCTCACAGTGTTCAGCTAAACCTACAAGTTAGTGTGGTACGTCCACCTCACAGTGTTTAGCTAAACCTACAAGTTAGTGCGGTGCGTCCTGCTCACAGTGTTCAGCTAAAACTACAAGTTAGTGCAGTGCGTCCACCTCACAGTGTTCAGCTAAACCTACAAGTTAGTGCGGTGCGTCCTGCTCACAGTGTTCAGCTAAAACTATAAGTTAGTGCTGTGTGTCCTCCTCACAGTGTTCAGCTAAACCTACAAGTTAGCGTAGTGAGACCTCTGCACAGTGTTCATCTAAAGCTACAATTTAGTACAGTGCATCCTGCTCACAGTGTTCAGCTAGATCCGTTCCTGTTATCTTCTTACTGACAGGCAGGCTTGTCTTGCTACAGTATTTACAGCTACCTGAAGAAAATTGCTGGTGTTCTTTTGATCCTATTAGTACCACAGTCAGGCAGCTAGACTATTTACAGTAAGTGCAGTGCGTCCTGCTCACAGTGTTCAGCTAAAACTACAAGTTAGTGTGGTGCGTCCTGCTCACAGTGTTCAGCTAAACCTAGAAGTTAGTGCAGTGCGTCTTGCTCACAGTGTTCAGCTAAAACTACAAGTTTGTGGGGTACGTCCACCTCACAGTGTTCAGCTAAACCTAGATGTTAGTGCGGTGCGTCCTGCTCACAGTGTTCAGCTAAAACTACAAGTTAGTGCTGTGTGTCCTGCTCACAGTGTTCAGCTAAACTTACAAGTTAGTGTAGTGAGACCTCTGCACAGTGTTTATCTAAAGCTACAAGTTAGTGCAGTGCGTCCTGCTCACAGTGTTCAGCTAAAACTACAAGTTAGTGGGGTACGTCCACCTCACAGTGTTCAGCTAAACCTACAAGTTAGTGGGGTGCATCCTGCTCACAGTGTTCAGCTAAACCTACAAGTTAGTGTGGTGCGTCCACCTCACAGTGTTCAGCTAAACCTACAAGTTAGTGCAGTGCGTCCTGCTCACAGTGTTCAGCTAAGACTACAAGTTAGTGCGGTACGTCCACCTCACAGTGTTCAGCTAAACCTAGAAGTTAGTGCAGTGCATCCTGCTCACAGTGTTCAGATAAAACTACAAGTTAGTGCTGTGCGTCCTCCTCACAGTGTTCAGCTAAACCTACAAGTTAGCGTAGTGAGACCTCTGCACAGTGTTCATCTAAAGCTACAAGTTAGTGCAGTGCATCCTGCTCACAGTGTTCACCTAGATCCGTTCCTGTTATCTTCTTACTGACAGGCAGGCTTGTCTTGTTACAGTATTTACAGCTACCTGAAGAAAATTGCTGGTGTTCTTTTGATCCTATTAGTACCACAGTCAGGCAGCTAGACTATTTACAGTTAGTGCAGTGCGTCCTGCTCACAGTGTTCAGCTAAAACTACAAGTTAGTTGGGTACGTCCACCTCACAGTGTTCAGCTAAACCTAGATGTTAGTGCGGTGCGTCCTGCTCACAGTGTTCAGCTAAAACTACAAGTTAGTGCTGTGCGTCTACCTCACAGTGTTCAGCTAAAACTACAAGTTAGTGGGGTACGTCCACCTCACAGTGTGCAGCTAAACCTACAAGTTAGTGGGGTGCGTCCTGCTCACAGTGTTCAGCTAAACCTACAAGTTAGTGCTGTGCGTCTACCTCACAGTGTTCAGCTAAACCTACAAGTTAGTGCGGTGTGTCCTGCTCACAGTGTTCAGCTAAAACTACAAGTTAGTGCGGTGCGTCCACCTCACAGTGTTCAGCTAAACCTACAAGTTAGTGCTGTGCATCCTCCTCACAGTGTTCAGCTAAACCTACAGGTTAGCGTAGTGAGACCTCTGCACAGTGTTCATCTAAAGCTACAATTTAGTGCAGTGCATCCTGCTCACAGTGTTCAGCTAGATCCGTTCCTGTTATCTTCTTACTGACAGGCAGGCTTGTCTTGATACAGTATTTACAGCTACCTGAAGAAAATTGCTGGTGTTCTTTTGATCCTATTAGTACCACAGTCAGGCAGCTAGACTATTTACAGTTAGTGCAGTGCGTCCTGCTCACAGTGTTCAGCTAAAACTACAAGTTAGTGTGGTGCGTCCTGCTCACAGTGTTCAGCTAAACCTAGAAGTTAGTGCAGTGCGTCTTGCTCACAGTGTTAAGCTAAAACTACAAGTTAGTGGGGTACGTCCACCTCACAGTGTTCAGCTAAACCTAGATGTTAGTGCGGTGCGTCCTGCTCACAGTGTTCAGCTAAAACTACAAGTTAGTGCTGTGTGTCCTGCTCACAGTGTTCAGCTAAACCTACAAGTTAGTGTAGTGAGACCTCTGCACAGTGTTCATCTAAAGCTACAAGTTAGTGCAGTGCGTCCTGCTCACAGTGTTCAGCTAAAACTACAAGTTAGTGGGGTACTTCCACCTCACAGTGTTCAGCTAAACCTACAAGTTAGTGGGGTGCATCCTGCTCACAGTGTTCAGCTAAACCTACAAGTTAGTGTGGTGCGTCCACCTCACAGTGTTCAGCTAAACCTACAAGTTAGTGCAGTGCGTCCTGCTCACAGTGTTCAGCTAAGACTACAAGTTACTGCGGTACGTCCACCTCGCAGTGTTCAGCTAAACCTAGAAGTTAGTGCAGTGCATCCTGCTCACATTGTTCAGATAAAACTACAAGTTAGTGCTGTGCGTCCTCCTCACAGTGTTCAGCTAAACCTACAAGTTAGTGTAGTGAGACCTCTGCACAGTGTTCATCTAAAGCTACAAGTTAGTGCAGTGCGTCCTGCTCACAGTGTTCAGCTAGATCCGTTCCTGTTATCTTCTTACTGACAAGCAGGCTTGTCTTGTTACAGTATTTACAGCTACCTGAAGAAAATTGCTGGTGTTCTTTTGATCCTATTAGTACCACAGTCAGGCAGCTAGACTATTTACAGTTAATGCAGTGTGTCCTGCTCACAGTGTTCAGCTAAAACTACAAGTTAGTGGGGTACGTCCACCTCACAGTGTGCAGCTAAACCTACAAGTTAGTGGGGTGCGTCCTGCTCACAGTCTTCAGCTAAACCTACAAGTTGGTGCTGTGCATCTACCTCACAGTGTTCAGCTAAACCTACAAGTTAGTGCGGTGTGTCCTGCTCACAGTGTTCAGTTAAAACTACAAGTTAGTGCGGTGCGTCCACCTCACAGTGTTCAGCTAAACCTACAAGTTAGTGCTGTGCATCCTCCTCACAGTGTTCAGCTAAACCTACAGGTTAGCGTAGTGAGACCTCTGCACAGTGTTCATCTAAAGCTACAATTTAGTGCAGTGCATCCTGCTCACAGTGTTCAGCTAGATCCGTTCCTGTTATCTTCTTACTGACAGGCAGGCTTGTCTTGTTACAGTATTTACAGCTACCTGAAGAAAATTGCTGGTGTTCTTTTGATCCTATTAGTACCACAGTCAGGCAGCTAGACTATTTACAGTTAGTGCAGTGCGTCCTGCTCACAGTGTTCAGCTAAAACTACAAGTTAGTGTGGTGCATCCTGCTCACAGTGTTCAGCTAAACCTAGAAGTTAGTGCAGTGCGTCTTGCTCACAGTGTTCAGCTAAAACTACAAGTTAGTGGGGTACGTCCACCTCACAGTGTTCAGCTAAACCTAGATGTTAGTGCGGTGCGTCCTGCTCACAGTGTTCAGCTAAAACTACAAGTTAGTGCTGTGTGTCCTGCTCACAGTGTTCAGCTAAACCTACAAGTTAGTGTAGTGAGACCTCTGCACAGTGTTCATCTAAAGCTACAAGTTAGTGCAGTGCGTCCTGCTCACAGTGTTCAGCTAGATCCGTTCCTGTTATCTTCTTACTGACAAGCAGGCTTGTCTTGTTACAGTATTTACAGCTACCTGAAGAAAATTGCTGGTGTTCTTTTGATCCTATTAGTACCACAGTCAGGCAGCTAGACTATTTACAGTTAGTGCAGTGCGTCCTGCTCACAGTGTTCAGCTAAAACTACAAGTTAGTGGGGTACGTCCACCTCACAGTGTTCAGCTAAACCTACAAGTTAGTGGGGTGCATCCTGCTCACAGTGTTCAGCTAAACCTACAAGTTAGTGTGGTGCGTCCACCTCACAGTGTTCAGCTAAACCTAGAAGTTAGTGCAGTGCATCCTGCTCACAGTGTTCAGATAAAACTACAAGTTAGTGCTGTGCGTCCTCCTCACAGTGTTCAGCTAAACCTACAAGTTAGCGTAGTGAGACCTCTGCACAGTGTTCATCTAAAGCTACAAGTTAGTGCAGTGCATCCTGCTCACAGTGTTCACCTAGATCCGTTCCTGTTATCTTCTTACTGACAGGCAGGCTTGTCTTGTTACAGTATTTACAGCTATCTGAAGAAAATTGCTGGTGTTCTTTTGATCCTATTAGTACCACAGTCAGGCAGCTAGACTATTTACAGTTAGTGCAGTGTGTCCTGCTCACAGTGTTCAGCTAAAACTACAAGTTTGTGTGGTGCGTCCTGCTCACAGTGTTCAGCTAAACCTACAAGTTAGTGTGGTACGTCCACCTCACAGTGTTCAGCTAAACCTACAAGTTAGTGCGGTGCGTCCTGCTCACAGTGTTCAGCTAAAACTACAAGTTAGTGCAGTGCGTCCACCTCACAGTGTTCAGCTAAACCTACAAGTTAGTGCGGTGCGTCCTGCTCACAGTGTTCAGCTAAAACTATAAGTTAGTGCTGTGCGTCCTCCTCACAGTGTTCAGCTAAACCTACAAGTTAGCGTAGTGAGACCTCTGCACAGTGTTCATCTAAAGCTACAAGTTAGTGCAGTGCGTCCTGCTCACAGTGTTCAGCTAGATCCGTTCCTGTTATCTTCTTACTGACAGGCAGGCTTGTCTTGTTACAGTATTTACAGCTACCTGAAGAAAATTGCTGGTATTCTTTTGATCCTATTAGTACCACAGTCAGGCAGCTAGACTATTTACAGTTAGTGCAGTGTGTCCTGCTCACAGTGTTCAGCTAAAACTACAAGTTAGTGTGGTGCGTCCACCTCACAGTGTTCAGCTAAACCTAGAAGTTAGTGTGGTGCGTCCTGCCCACAGTGTTCAGCTAGATCCGTTCCTGTTATCTTCTGACTGACAGGTAGGCTTTTCTTGTTACAGTATTTACAGCTACCTGAAGAAAATTGCTGGTGTTCTTTTGATACTATTAGTACCACAGTCAGGCAGCTAGACTATTTACAGTTAGTGCAGTGTGTCCTGCTCACAGTGTTCAGCTAAAACTACAAGTTAGTGGGGTACGTCCACCTCACAGTGTGCAGCTAAACCTACAAGTTAGTGGGGTGCGTCCTGCTCACAGTGTTCAGCTAAACCTACAAGTTAGTGTAGTGAGACCTCTGCACAGTGTTTATCTAAAGCTACAAGTTAGTGCAGTGCGTCCTGCTCACAGTGTTCAGCTAAAACTACGAGTTAGTGGGGTACGTCCACTTCACAGTGTTCAGCTAAACCTACAAGTTAGTGGGGTGCATCCTGCTCACAGTGTTCAGCTAAACCTACAAGTTAGTGTGGTGCGTCCACCTCACAGTGTTCAGCTAAACCTACAAGTTAGTGCAGTGCGTCCTGCTCACAGTGTTCAGATAAAACTACAAGTTAGTGCTGTGCGTCCTGCTCACAGTGTTCAGCTAAAACTACAAGTTAGTTGGGTACGTCCACCTCACAGTGTTCAGCTAAACCTAGAAGTTAGTGTGGTGCGTCCTGCCCACAGGGTTCAGCTAGATCCGTTCCTGTTATCTTCTTACTGACAGGTAGGCTTGTCTTGTTACAGTATTTACAGCTACCTGAAGAAAATTGCTGGTGTTCTTTTGATCCTATTAGTACCACAGTCAGGCAGCTAGACTATTTACAGTTAGTGCAGTGTGTCCTGCTCACAGTGTTCAGCTAAAACTACAAGTTAGTGTGGTACGTCCACCTCACAGTGTGCAGCTAAACCTACAAGTTAGTGGGGTGCGTCCTGCTCACAGTGTTCAGCTAAACCTACAAGTTAGTGCTGTGCGTCCACCTCACAGTGTTCAGCTAAACCTACAAGTTAGTGCGGTGTGTCCTGCTCACAGTGTTCAGCTAAAACTACAAGTTAGTGCGGTGCGTCCACCTCACAGTGTTCAGCTAAACCTACAAGTTAGTGCTGTGCGTCCTCCTCACAGTGTTCAGCTAAACCTACAGGTTAGCGTAGTGAGACCTCTGTCGAGTGTTCATCTAAAGCTACAATTTAGTGCAGTGCATCCTGCTCACAGTGTTCAGCTAGATCTGTTCCTGTTATCTTCTTACTGACAGGCAGGCTTGTCTTGTTACAGTATTTACAGCTACCTGAAGAAAATTGCTGGTGTTCTTTTGATCCTATTAGTACCACAGTCAGGCAGCTAGACTATTTACAGTTAGTGCAGTGCGTCCTGCTCACAGTGTTCAGCTAAACCTAGAAGTTAGTGCAGTGCGTCTTGCTCACAGTGTTCAGCTAAAACTACAAGTTAGTGGGGTACGTCCACCTCACAGTGTTCAGCTAAACCTACAAGTTAGTGCGGTGCATACTGCTCACAGTGTTCAGCTAAACCTACAAGTTAGTGTGGTGCGTCCACCTCACAGTGTTCAGCTAAACCTACAAGTTAGTGCAGTGCATCCTGCTCACAGTGTTCAGCTAAGACTACAAGTTAGTGCGGTACGTCCACCTCACAGTGTTCAGCTAAACCTAGAAGTTAGTGCAGTGCATCCTGCTCACAGTGTTCAGATAAAACTACAAGTTAGTGCTGTGCGTCCTCCTCACAGTGTTCAGCTAAACCTACAAGTTAGCGTAGTGAGACCTCTGCACAGTGTTCATCTAAAGCTACAAGTTAGTGCAGTGCATCCTGCTCACAGTGTTCACCTAGATCCGTTCCTGTTATCTTCTTACTGACAGGCAGGCTTGTCTTGTTACAGTATTTACAGCTATCTGAAGAAAATTGCTGGTGTTCTTTTGATCCTATTAGTACCACAGTCAGGCAGCTAGACTATTTACAGTTAGTGCAGTGCGTCCTGCTCACAGTGTTCAGCTAAAACTACAAGTTAGTGTGGTGCGTCCTGCTCACAGTGTTCAGCTAAACCTACAAGTTAGTGTGGTGCGTCCACCTCACAGTGTTCAGCTAAACCTACAAGTTAGTGCGGTGCGTCCTGCTCACAGTGTTCAGCTAAAACTACAAGTTAGTGCGGTGCGTCCACCTCACAGTGTTCAGCTAAACCTACAAGTTAGTGCGGTGCGTCCTGCTCACAGTGTTCAGCTAAAACTATAAGTTAGTGCTGTGCGTCCTCCTCACAGTGTTCAGCTAAACCTACAAGTTAGCGTAGTGAGACCTCTGCACAGTGTTCATCTAAAGCTACAAGTTAGTGCAGTGCGTCCTGCTCACAGTGTTCAGCTAGATCCGTTCCTGTTATCTTCTTACTGACAAGCAGGCTTGTCTTGTTACAGTATTTACAGCTACCTGAAGAAAATTGCTGGTGTTCTTTTGATCCTATTAGTACCACAGTCAGGCAGCTAGACTATTTACAGTTAATGCAGTGTGTCCTGCTCACAGTGTTCAGCTAAAACTACAAGTTAGTGGGGTACGTCCACCTCACAGTGTGCAGCTAAACCTACAAGTTAGTGGGGTGCGTCCTGCTCACAGTGTTCAGCTAAACCTACAAGTTGGTGCTGTGCATCTACCTCACAGTGTTCAGCTAAACCTACAAGTTAGTGCGGTGTGTCCTGCTCACAGTGTTCAGTTAAAACTACAAGTTAGTGCGGTGCGTCCACCTCACAGTGTTCAGCTAAACCTACAAGTTAGTGCTGTGCGTCCTCCTCACAGTGTTCAGCTAAACCTACAGGTTAGCGTAGTGAGACCTCTGCACAGTGTTCATCTAAAGCTACAATTTAGTGCAGTGCATCCTGCTCACAGTGTTCAGCTAGATCCGTTCCTGTTATCTTCTTACTGACAGGCAGGCTTGTCTTGTTACAGTATTTACAGCTACCTGAAGAAAATTGCTGGTGTTCTTTTGATCCTATTAGTACCACAGTCAGGCAGCTAGACTATTTACAGTTAGTGCAGTGCGTCCTGCTCACAGTGTTCAGCTAAAACTACAAGTTAGTGTGGTGCATCCTGCTCACAGTGTTCAGCTAAACCTAGAAGTTAGTGCAGTGCGTCTTGCTCACAGTGTTCAGCTAAAACTACAAGTTAGTGGGGTACGTCCACCTCACAGTGTTCAGCTAAACCTAGATGTTAGTGCGGTGCGTCCTGCTCACAGTGTTCAGCTAAAACTACAAGTTAGTGCTGTGTGTCCTGCTCACAGTGTTCAGCTAAACCTACAAGTTAGTGTAGTGAGACCTCTGCACAGTGTTCATCTAAAGCTACAAGTTAGTGCAGTGCGTCCTGCTCACAGTGTTCAGCTAGATCCGTTCCTGTTATCTTCTTACTGACAAGCAGGCTTGTCTTGTTACAGTATTTACAGCTACCTGAAGAAAATTGCTGGTGTTCTTTTGATCCTATTAGTACCACAGTCAGGCAGCTAGACTATTTACAGTTAGTGCAGTGCGTCCTGCTCACAGTGTTCAGCTAAAACTACAAGTTAGTGGGGTACGTCCACCTCACAGTGTTCAGCTAAACCTACAAGTTAGTGGGGTTTATCCTGCTCACAGTGTTCAGCTAAACCTACAAGTTAGTGTGGTGCGTCCACCTCACAGTGTTCAGCTAAACCTAGAAGTTAGTGCAGTGCATCCTGCTCACAGTGTTCAGATAAAACTACAAGTTAGTGATGTGCGTCCTCCTCACAGTGTTCAGCTAAACCTACAAGTTAGCGTAGTGAGACCTCTGCACAGTGTTCATCTAAAGCTACAAGTTAGTGCAGTGCATCCTGCTCACAGTGTTCACCTAGATCCGTTCCTGTTATCTTCTTACTGACAGGCAGGCTTGTCTTGTTACAGTATTTACAGCTATCTGAAGAAAATTGCTGGTGTTCTTTTGATCCTATTAGTACCACAGTCAGGCAGCTAGACTATTTACAGTTAGTGCAGTGTGTCCTGCTCACAGTGTTCAGCTAAAACTACAAGTTTGTGTGGTGCGTCCTGCTCACAGTGTTCAGCTAAACCTACAAGTTAGTGTGGTACGTCCACCTCACAGTGTTCAGCTAAACCTACAAGTTAGTGCGGTGCGTCCTGCTCACAGTGTTCAGCTAAAACTACAAGTTAGTGCAGTGCGTCCACCTCACAGTGTTCAGCTAAACCTACAAGTTAGTGCGGTGCGTCCTGCTCACAGTGTTCAGCTAAAACTATAAGTTAGTGCTGTGCGTCCTCCTCACAGTGTTCAGCTAAACCTACAAGTTAGCGTAGTGAGACCTCTGCACAGTGTTCATCTAAAGCTACAAGTTAGTGCAGTGCGTCCTGCTCACAGTGTTCAGCTAGATCCGTTCCTGTTATCTTCTTACTGACAGGCAGGCTTGTCTTGTTACAGTATTTACAGCTACCTGAAGAAAATTGCTGGTATTCTTTTGATCCTATTAGTACCACAGTCAGGCAGCTAGACTATTTACAGTTAGTGCAGTGTGTCCTGCTCACAGTGTTCAGCTAAAACTACAAGTTAGTGTGGTGCGTCCACCTCACAGTGTTCAGCTAAACCTAGAAGTTAGTGTGGTGCGTCCTGCCCACAGTGTTCAGCTAGATCCGTTCCTGTTATCTTCTGACTGACAGGTAGGCTTTTCTTGTTACAGTATTTACAGCTACCTGAAGAAAATTGCTGGTGTTCTTTTGATACTATTAGTACCACAGTCAGGCAGCTAGACTATTTACAGTTAGTGCAGTGTGTCCTGCTCACAGTGTTCAGGTAAAACTACAAGTTAGTGGGGTACGTCCACCTCACAGTGTGCAGCTAAACCTACAAGTTAGTGGGGTGCGTCCTGCTCACAGTGTTCAGCTAAACCTACAAGTTAGTGTAGTGAGACCTCTGCACAGTGTTTATCTAAAGCTACAAGTTAGTGCAGTGCGTCCTGCTCACAGTGTTCAGCTAAAACTACGAGTTAGTGGGGTACGTCCACTTCACAGTGTTCAGCTAAACCTACAAGTTAGTGGGGTGCATCCTGCTCACAGTGTTCAGCTAAACCTACAAGTTAGTGTGGTGCGTCCACCTCACAGTGTTCAGCTAAACCTACAAGTTAGTGCAGTGCGTCCTGCTCACAGTGTTCAGCTAAGACTACAAGTTAGTGCGGTACGTCCACCTCACAGTGTTCAGCTAAACCTAGAAGTTAGTGCAGTGCATCCTGCTCACAGTGTTCAGATAAAACTACAAGTTAGTGCTGTGCGTCCTCCTCACAGTGTTCAGCTAAACCTACAAGTTAGCGTAGTGAGACCTCAGCACAGTGTTCATCTAAAGCTACAAGTTAGTGCAGTGCATCCTGCTCACAGTGTTCACCTAGATCCGTTCCTGTTATCTTCTTACTGACAGGCAGGCTTGTCTTGTTACAGTATTTACAGCTACCTGAAGAAAATTGCTGGTGTTCTTTTGATCCTATTAGTACCACAGTCAGGCAGCTAGACTATTTACAGTTAGTGCAGTGCGTCCTGCTCACAGTGTTCAGCTAAAACTACAAGTTAGTTGGGTACGTCCACCTCACAGTGTTCAGCTAAACCTAGATGTTAGTGCGGTGCGTCCTGCTCACAGTGTTCAGCTAAAACTACAAGTTAGTGCTGTGCGTCTACCTCACAGTGTTCAGCTAAAACTACAAGTTAGTGGGGTACGTCCACCTCACAGTGTGCAGCTAAACCTACAAGTTAGTGGGGTGCGTCCTGCTCACAGTGTTCAGCTAAACCTACAAGTTAGTGCTGTGCGTCTACCTCACAGTGTTCAGCTAAACCTACAAGTTAGTGCGGTGTGTCCTGCTCACAGTGTTCAGCTAAAACTACAAGTTAGTGCGGTGCGTCCACCTCACAGTGTTCAGCTAAACCTACAAGTTAGTGCTGTGCATCCTCCTCACAGTGTTCAGCTAAACCTACAGGTTAGCGTAGTGAGACCTCTGCACAGTGTTCATCTAAAGCTACAATTTAGTGCAGTGCATCCTGCTCACAGTGTTCAGCTAGATCCGTTCCTGTTATCTTCTTACTGACAGGCAGGCTTGTCTTGATACAGTATTTACAGCTACCTGAAGAAAATTGCTGGTGTTCTTTTGATCCTATTAGTACCACAGTCAGGCAGCTAGACTATTTACAGTTAGTGCAGTGCGTCCTGCTCACAGTGTTCAGCTAAAACTACAAGTTAGTGGGGTACGTCCACCTCACAGTGTTCAGCTAAACCTACAAGTTAGTGGGGTGCATCCTGCTCACAGTGTTCAGCTAAACCTACAAGTTAGTGTGGTGCGTCCACCTCACAGTGTTCAGCTAAACCTAGAAGTTAGTGCAGTGCATCCTGCTCACAGTGTTCAGATAAAACTACAAGTTAGTGCTGTGCGTCCTCCTCACAGTGTTCAGCTAAACCTACAAGTTAGCGTAGTGAGACCTCTGCACAGTGTTCATCTAAAGCTACAAGTTAGTGCAGTGCATCCTGCTCACAGTGTTCACCTAGATCCGTTCCTGTTATCTTCTTACTGACAGGCAGGCTTGTCTTGTTACAGTATTTACAGCTATCTGAAGAAAATTGCTGGTGTTCTTTTGATCCTATTAGTACCACAGTCAGGCAGTTAGACTATTTACAGTTAGTGCAGTGTGTCCTGCTCACAGTGTTCAGCTAAAACTACAAGTTTGTGTGGTGCGTCCTGCTCACAGTGTTCAGCTAAACCTACAAGTTAGTGTGGTACGTCCACCTCACAGTGTTCAGCTAAACCTACAAGTTAGTGCGGTGCGTCCTGCTCACAGTGTTCAGCTAAAACTACAAGTTAGTGCAGTGCGTCCACCTCACAGTGTTCAGCTAAACCTACAAGTTAGTGCGGTGCGTCCTGCTCACAGTGTTCAGCTAAAACTATAAGTTAGTGCTGTGCGTCCTCCTCACAGTGTTCAGCTAAACCTACAAGTTAGCGTAGTGAGACCTCTGCACAGTGTTCATCTAAAGCTACAAGTTAGTGCAGTGCGTCCTGCTCACAGTGTTCAGCTAGATCCGTTCCTGTTATCTTCTTACTGACAGGCAGGCTTGTCTTGTTACAGTATTTACAGCTACCTGAAGAAAATTGCTGGTATTCTTTTGATCCTATTAGTACCACAGTCAGGCAGCTAGACTATTTACAGTTAGTGCAGTGTGTCCTGCTCACAGTGTTCAGCTAAAACTACAAGTTAGTGTGGTGCGTCCACCTCACAGTGTTCAGCTAAACCTAGAAGTTAGTGTGGTGCGTCCTGCCCACAGTGTTCAGCTAGATCCGTTCCTGTTATCTTCTGACTGACAGGTAGGCTTTTCTTGTTACAGTATTTACAGCTACCTGAAGAAAATTGCTGGTGTTCTTTTGATACTATTAGTACCACAGTCAGGCAGCTAGACTATTTACAGTTAGTGCAGTGTGTCCTGCTCACAGTGTTCAGCTAAAACTACAAGTTAGTGGGGTACGTCCACCTCACAGTGTGCAGCTAAACCTACAAGTTAGTGGGGTGCGTCCTGCTCACAGTGTTCAGCTAAACCTACAAGTTAGTGTAGTGAGACCTCTGCACAGTGTTTATCTAAAGCTACAAGTTAGTGCAGTGCGTCCTGCTCACAGTGTTCAGCTAAAACTACGAGTTAGTGGGGTACGTCCACTTCACAGTGTTCAGCTAAACCTACAAGTTAGTGGGGTGCATCCTGCTCACAGTGTTCAGCTAAACCTACAAGTTAGTGTGGTGCGTCCACCTCACAGTGTTCAGCTAAACCTACAAGTTAGTGCAGTGCGTCCTGCTCACAGTGTTCAGCTAAGACTACAAGTTAGTGCGGTACGTCCACCTCACAGTGTTCAGCTAAACCTAGAAGTTAGTGCAGTGCATCCTGTTCACAGTGTTCAGATAAAACTACAAGTTAGTGCTGTGCGTCCTCCTCACAGTGTTCAGCTAAACCTACAAGTTAGCGTAGTGAGACCTCAGCACAGTGTTCATCTAAAGCTACAAGTTAGTGCAGTGCATCCTGCTCACAGTGTTCACCTAGATCCGTTCCTGTTATCTTCTTACTGACAGGCAGGCTTGTCTTGTTACAGTATTTACAGCTACCTGAAGAAAATTGCTGGTGTTCTTTTGATCCTATTAGTACCACAGTCAGGCAGCTAGACTATTTACAGTTAGTGCAGTGCGTCCTGCTCACAGTGTTCAGCTAAAACTACAAGTTAGTTGGGTACGTCCACCTCACAGTGTTCAGCTAAACCTAGATGTTAGTGCGGTGCGTCCTGCTCACAGTGTTCAGCTAAAACTACAAGTTAGTGCTGTGCGTCTACCTCACAGTGTTCAGCTAAAACTACAAGTTAGTGGGGTACGTCCACCTCACAGTGTGCAGCTAAACCTACAAGTTAGTGGGGTGCGTCCTGCTCACAGTGTTCAGCTAAACCTACAAGTTAGTGCTGTGCGTCTACCTCACAGTGTTCAGCTAAACCTACAAGTTAGTGCGGTGTGTCCTGCTCACAGTGTTCAGCTAAAACTACAAGTTAGTGCGGTGCGTCCACCTCACAGTGTTTAGCTAAACCTACAAGTTAGTGCTGTGCATCCTCCTCACAGTGTTCAGCTAAACCTACAGGTTAGCGTAGTGAGACCTCTGCACAGTGTTCATCTAAAGCTACAATTTAGTGCAGTGCATCCTGCTCACAGTGTTCAGCTAGATCCGTTCCTGTTATCTTCTTACTGACAGGCAGGCTTGTCTTGATACAGTATTTACAGCTACCTGAAGAAAATTGCTGGTGTTCTTTTGATCCTATTAGTACCACAGTCAGGCAGCTAGACTATTTACAGTTAGTGCAGTGCGTCCTGCTCACAGTGTTCAGCTAAAACTACAAGTTAGTGTGGTGCGTCCTGCTCACAGTGTTCAGCTAAACCTAGAAGTTAGTGCAGTGCGTCTTGCTGACAGTGTTAAGCTAAAACTACAAGTTAGTGGGGTACGTCCACCTCACAGTGTTCAGCTAAACCTAGATGTTAGTGCGGTGCGTCCTGCTCACAGTGTTCAGCTAAAACTACAAGTTAGTGCTGTGTGTCCTGCTCACAGTGTTCAGCTAAACCTACAAGTTAGTGAAGTGAGACCTCTGCACAGTGTTCATCTAAAGCTACAAGTTAGTGCAGTGCGTCCTGCTCACAGTGTTCAGCTAGATCCGTTCCTGTTATCTTCTTACTGACAAGCAGGCTTGTCTTGTTACAGTATTTACAGCTACCTGAAGAAAATTGCTGGTATTCTTTTGATCCTATTAGTACCACAGTCAAGCAGCTAGACTATTTACAGTTAGTGCAGTGCGTCCTGCTCACAGTGTTCAGCTAAAACTACAAGTTAGTGTGGTGAGTCCACCTCACAGTGTTCAGCTAAACCTAGAAGTTAGTGTGGTGCGTCCTGCCCACAGGGTTCAGCTAGATCCGTTCCTGTTATCTTCTTACTGACAGGTAGGCTTGTCTTGTTACAGTATTTACAGCTACCTGAAGAAAATTGCTGGTGTTCTTTTGATCCTATTAGTACCACAGTCAGGCAGCTAGACTATTTACAGTTAGTGCAGTGTGTCCTGCTCACAGTGTTCAGCTAAAACTACAAGTTAGTGGGGTACGTCCACCTCACAGTGTGCAGCTAAACCTACAAGTTAGTGGGGTGCGTCCTGCTCACAGTGTTCAGCTAAACCTACAAGTTAGTGCTGTGCGTCCACCTCACAGTGTTCAGCTAAACCTACAAGTTAGTGCGGTGTGTCCTGCTCACAGTGTTCAGCTAAAACTACAAGTTAGTGCGGTGCGTCCACCTCACAGTGTTCAGCTAAACCTACAAGTTAGTGCTGTGCGTCCTCCTCACAGTGTTCAGCTAAACCTACAGGTTAGCGTAGTGAGACCTCTGTCGAGTGTTCATCTAAAGCTACAATTTAGTGCAGTGCATCCTGCTCACAGTGTTCAGCTAGATCTGTTCCTGTTATCTTCTTACTGACAGGCAGGCTTGTCTTGTTACAGTATTTACAGCTACCTGAAGAAAATTGCTGGTGTTCTTTTGATCCTATTAGTACCACAGTCAGGCAGCTAGACTATTTACAGTTAGTGCAGTGCGTCCTGCTCACAGTGTTCAGCTAAACCTAGAAGTTAGTGCAGTGCGTCTTGCTCACAGTGTTCAGCTAAAACTACAAGTTAGTGGGGTACGTCCACCTCACAGTGTTCAGCTAAACCTACAAGTTAGTGCGGTGCATACTGCTCACAGTGTTCAGCTAAACCTACAAGTTAGTGTGGTGCGTCCACCTCACAGTGTTCAGCTAAACCTACAAGTTAGTGCAGTGCGTCCTGCTCACAGTGTTCAGCTAAGACTACAAGTTAGTGCGGTACGTCCACCTCACAGTGTTCAGCTAAACCTAGAAGTTAGTGCAGTGCATCCTGCTCACAGTGTTCAGATAAAACTACAAGTTAGTGCTGTGCGTCCTCCTCACAGTGTTCAGCTAAACCTAAAAGTTAGCGTAGTGAGACCTCTGCACAGTGTTCATCTAAAGCTACAAGTTAGTGCAGTGCATCCTGCTCACAGTGTTCACCTAGATCCGTTCCTGTTATCTTCTTACTGACAGGCAGGCTTGTCTTGTTACAGTATTTACAGCTATCTGAAGAAAATTGCTGGTGTTCTTTTGATCCTATTAGTACCACAGTCAGGCAGCTAGACTATTTACAGTTAGTGCAGTGCGTCCTGCTCACAGTGTTCAGCTAAAACTACAAGTTAGTGTGGTGCGTCCTGCTCACAGTGTTCAGCTAAACCTACAAGTTAGTGTGGTGCGTCCACCTCACAGTGTTCAGCTAAACCTACAAGTTAGTGCGGTGCGTCCTGCTCACAGTGTTCAGCTAAAACTACAAGTTAGTGCGGTGCGTCCACCTCACAGTGTTCAGCTAAACCTACAAGTTAGTGCGGTGCGTCCTGCTCACAGTGTTCAGCTAAAACTATAAGTTAGTGCTGTGCGTCCTCCTCACAGTGTTCAGCTAAACCTACAAGTTAGCGTAGTGAGACCTCTGCACAGTGTTCATCTAAAGCTACAAGTTAGTGCAGTGCGTCCTGCTCACAGTGTTCAGCTAGATCCGTTCCTGTTATCTTCTTACTGACAAGCAGGCTTGTCTTGTTACAGTATTTACAGCTACCTGAAGAAAATTGCTGGTGTTCTTTTGATCCTATTAGTACCACAGTCAGGCAGCTAGACTATTTACAGTTAATGCAGTGTGTCCTGCTCACAGTGTTCAGCTAAAACTACAAGTTAGTGGGGTACGTCCACCTCACAGTGTGCAGCTAAACCTACAAGTTAGTGGGGTGCGTCCTGCTCACAGTGTTCAGCTAAACCTACAAGTTGGTGCTGTGCATCTACCTCACAGTGTTCAGCTAAACCTACAAGTTAGTGCGGTGTGTCCTGCTCACAGTGTTCAGCTAAACCTACAAGTTAGTGGGGTGCGTCCACCTCACAGTGTTCAGCTAAACCTACAAGTTAGTGCAGTGCGTCCTGCTCACAGTGTTCAGCTAAGACTACAAGTTAGTGCGGTACGTCCACCTCACAGTGTTCAGCTAAACCTAGAAGTTAGTGCAGTGCATCCTGCTCACAGTGTTCAGATAAAACTACAAGTTAGTGCTGTGCGTCCTCCTCACAGTGTTCAGCTAAACCTACAAGTTAGCTTAGTGAGACCTTTGCACAGTGTTCATCTAAAGCTACAAGTTAGTGCAGAGCATCCTGCTCACAGTGTTCACCTAGATCCGTTCCTGTTATCTTCTTACTGACAGGCAGGCTTGTCTTGTTACAGTATTTACAGCTACCTGAAGAAAATTGCTGGTGTTCTTTTGATCCTATTAGTAACACAGTCAGGCAGCTAGACTATTTACAGTTAGTGCAGTGCGTCCTGCTCATAGTGTTCAGCTAAAACTACAAGTTAGTGTGGTGCGTCCTGCTCACAGTGTTCAGCTAAACCTACAAGTTAGTGTGGTGCGTCCACCTCACAGTGTTCAGCTAAACCTACAAGTTAGTGCGGTGCGTCCTGCTCACAGTGTTCAGCTAAAACTACAAGTTAGTGCGGTGCATCCACCTCACAGTGTTCAGCTAAACCTACAAGTTAGTGCGGTGCGTCCTGCTCACAGTGTTCAGCTAAAACTATAAGTTAGTGCTGTGCGTCCTCCTCACAGTGTTCAGCTAAACCTACAAGTTAGCGTAGTGAGACCTCTGCACAGTGTTCATCTAAAGCTACAAGTTAGTGCAGTGCGTCCTGCTCACAGTGTTCAGCTAGATCCTTTCCTGTTATCTTCTTACTGACAGGCAGGCTTGTCTTGTTACAGTATTTACAGCTACCTGAAGAAAATTGCTGGTATTCTTTTGATCCTATTAGTACCACAGTCAGGCAGCTAGACTATTTACAGTTAGTGCAGTGCGTCCTGCTCACAGTGTTCAGCTAAAACTACAAGTTAGTGTGGTGCGTCCACCTCACAGTGTTCAGCTAAACCTAGAAGTTAGTGTGGTGCGTCCTGCCCACAGTGTTCAGCTAGATCCGTTCCTGTTATCTTCTTACTGACAGGTAGGCTTGTCTTGTTACAGTATTTACAGCTACCTGAAGAAAATTGCTGGTGTTCTTTTGATCCTATTAGTACCACAGTCAGGCAGCTAGACTATTTACAGTTAGTGCAGTGTGTCCTGCTCACAGTGTTCAGCTAAAACTACAAGTTAGTGGGGTACGTCCACCTCACAGTGTGCAGCTAAACCTACAAGTTAGTGGGGTGCGTCCTGCTCACAGTGTTCAGCTAAACCTACAAGTTAGTGCTGTGCATCTACCTCACAGTGTTCAGCTAAACCTACAAGTTAGTGCGGTGTGTCCTGCTCACAGTGTTCAGCTAAAACTACAAGTTAGTGCGGTGCGTCCACCTCACAGTGTTCAGCTAAACCTACAAGTTAGTGCTGTGCATCCTCCTCACAGTGTTCAGCTAAACCTACAGGTTAGCGTAGTGAGACCTCTGCACAGTGTTCATCTAAAGCTACAATTTAGTGCAGTGCATCCTGCTCACAGTGTTCAGCTAGATCCGTTCCTGTTATCTTCTTACTGACAGGCAGGCTTGTCTTGTTACAGTATTTACAGCTACCTGAAGAAAATTGCTGGTGTTCTTTTGATCCTATTAGTACCACAGTCAGGCAGCTAGACTATTTACAGTTAGTGCAGTGCGTCCTGCTCACAGTGTTCAGCTAAAACTACAAGTTAGTGTGGTGCGTCCTGCTCACAGTGTTCAGCTAAACCTAGAAGTTAGTGCAGTGCGTCTTGCTCACAGTGTTCAGCTAAAACTACAAGTTAGTGGGGTACGTCCACCTCACAGTGTTCAGCTAAACCTAGATGTTAGTGCGGTGCGTCCTGCTCACAGTTTTCAGCTAAAACTACAAGTTAGTGCTGTGTGTCCTGCTCACAGTGTTCAGCTAAACCTACAAGTTAGTGTAGTGAGACCTCTGCACAGTGTTCATCTAAAGCTACAAGTTAGTGCAGTGCGTCCTGCTCACAGTGTTCAGCTAGATCCGTTCCTGTTATCTTCTTACTGACAAGCAGGCTTGTCTTGTTACAGTATTTACAGCTACCTGAAGAAAATTGCTGGTGTTCTTTTGATCCTATTAGTACCACAGTCAGGCAGCTAGACTATTTACAGTTAGTGCAGTGCGTCCTGCTCACAGTGTTCAGCTAAAACTACAAGTTAGTGGGGTACGTCCACCTCACAGTGTTCAGCTAAACCTACAAGTTAGTGGGGTGCATCCTGCTCACAGTGTTCAGCTAAACCTACAAGTTAGTGTGGTGCGTCCACCTCACAGTGTTCAGCTAAACCTACAAGTTAGTGCAGTGCGTCCTGCTCACAGTGTTCAGCTAAGACTACAAGTTAGTGCGGTACGTCCACCTCACAGTGTTCAGCTAAACCTAGAAGTTAGTGCAGTGCATCCTGCTCACAGTGTTCAGATAAAACTACAAGTTAGTGCTGTGCGTCCTCCTCACAGTGTTCAGCTAAACCTACAAGTTAGCGTAGTGAGACCTCTGCACAGTGTTCATCTAAAGCTACAAGTTAGTGCAGTGCATCCTGCTCACAGTGTTCACCTAGATCCGTTCCTGTTATCTTCTTACTGACAGGCAGGCTTGTCTTGTTACAGTATTTACAGCTATCTGAAGAAAATTGCTGGTGTTCTTTTGATCCTATTAGTACCACAGTCAGGCAGCTAGACTATTTACAGTTAGTGCAGTGCGTCCTGCTCACAGTGTTCAGCTAAAACTACAAGTTAGTGTGGTGCGTCCTGCTCACAGTGTTCAGCTAAACCTACAAGTTAGTGTGGTACGTCCACCTAACAGTGTTTAGCTAAACCTACAAGTTAGTGCGGTGCGTCCTGCTCACAGTGTTCAGCTAAAACTACAAGTTAGTGCAGTGCGTCCACCTCACAGTGTTCAGCTAAACCTACAAGTTAGTGCGGTGCGTCCTGCTCACAGTGTTCAGCTAAAACTATAAGTTAGTGCTGTGTGTCCTCCTCACAGTGTTCAGCTAAACCTACAAGTTAGCGTAGTGAGACCTCTGCACAGTGTTCATCTAAAGCTACAATTTAGTACAGTGCATCCTGCTCACAGTGTTCAGCTAGATCCGTTCCTGTTATCTTCTTACTGACAGGCAGGCTTGTCTTGCTACAGTATTTACAGCTACCTGAAGAAAATTGCTGGTGTTCTTTTGATCCTATTAGTACCACAGTCAGGCAGCTAGACTATTTACAGTAAGTGCAGTGCGTCCTGCTCACAGTGTTCAGCTAAAACTACAAGTTAGTGTGGTGCGTCCTGCTCACAGTGTTCAGCTAAACCTAGAAGTTAGTGCAGTGCGTCTTGCTCACAGTGTTCAGCTAAAACTACAAGTTTGTGGGGTACGTCCACCTCACAGTGTTCAGCTAAACCTAGATGTTAGTGCGGTGCGTCCTGCTCACAGTGTTCAGCTAAAACTACAAGTTAGTGCTGTGTGTCCTGCTCACAGTGTTCAGCTAAACTTACAAGTTAGTGTAGTGAGACCTCTGCACAGTGTTTATCTAAAGCTACAAGTTAGTGCAGTGCGTCCTGCTCACAGTGTTCAGCTAAAACTACAAGTTAGTGGGGTACGTCCACCTCACAGTGTTCAGCTAAACCTACAAGTTAGTGGGGTGCATCCTGCTCACAGTGTTCAGCTAAACCTACAAGTTAGTGTGGTGCGTCCACCTCACAGTGTTCAGCTAAACCTACAAGTTAGTGCAGTGCGTCCTGCTCACAGTGTTCAGCTAAGACTACAAGTTAGTGCGGTACGTCCACCTCACAGTGTTCAGCTAAACCTAGAAGTTAGTGCAGTGCATCCTGCTCACAGTGTTCAGATAAAACTACAAGTTAGTGCTGTGCGTCCTCCTCACAGTGTTCAGCTAAACCTACAAGTTAGCGTAGTGAGACCTCTGCACAGTGTTCATCTAAAGCTACAAGTTAGTGCAGTGCATCCTGCTCACAGTGTTCACCTAGATCCGTTCCTGTTATCTTCTTACTGACAGGCAGGCTTGTCTTGTTACAGTATTTACAGCTACCTGAAGAAAATTGCTGGTGTTCTTTTGATCCTATTAGTACCACAGTCAGGCAGCTAGACTATTTACAGTTAGTGCAGTGCGTCCTGCTCACAGTGTTCAGCTAAAACTACAAGTTAGTTGGGTACGTCCACCTCACAGTGTTCAGCTAAACCTAGATGTTAGTGCGGTGCGTCCTGCTCACAGTGTTCAGCTAAAACTACAAGTTAGTGCTGTGCGTCTACCTCACAGTGTTCAGCTAAAACTACAAGTTAGTGGGGTACGTCCACCTCACAGTGTGCAGCTAAACCTACAAGTTAGTGGGGTGCGTCCTGCTCACAGTGTTCAGCTAAACCTACAAGTTAGTGCTGTGCGTCTACCTCACAGTGTTCAGCTAAACCTACAAGTTAGTGCGGTGTGTCCTGCTCACAGTGTTCAGCTAAAACTACAAGTTAGTGCGGTGCGTCCACCTCACACTGTTCAGCTAAACCTACAAGTTAGTGCTGTGCATCCTCCTCACAGTGTTCAGCTAAACCTACAGGTTAGCGTAGTGAGACCTCTGCACAGTGTTCATCTAAAGCTACAATTTAGTGCAGTGCATCCTGCTCACAGTGTTCAGCTAGATCCGTTCCTGTTATCTTCTTACTGACAGGCAGGCTTGTCTTGATACAGTATTTACAGCTACCTGAAGAAAATTGCTGGTGTTCTTTTGATCCTATTAGTACCACAGTCAGGCAGCTAGACTATTTACAGTTAGTGCAGTGCGTCCTGCTCACAGTGTTCAGCTAAAACTACAAGTTAGTGTGGTGCGTCCTGCTCACAGTGTTCAGCTAAACCTAGAAGTTAGTGCAGTGCGTCTTGCTCACAGTGTTAAGCTAAAACTACAAGTTAGTGGGGTACGTCCACCTCACAGTGTTCAGCTAAACCTAGATGTTAGTGCGGTGCGTCCTGCTCACAGTGTTCAGCTAAAACTACAAGTTAGTGCTGTGTGTCCTGCTCACAGTGTTCAGCTAAACCTACAAGTTAGTGTAGTGAGACCTCTGCACAGTGTTCATCTAAAGCTACAAGTTAGTGCAGTGCGTCCTGCTCACAGTGTTCAGCTAAAACTACAAGTTAGTGGGGTACTTCCACCTCACAGTGTTCAGCTAAACCTACAAGTTAGTGGGGTGCATCCTGCTCACAGTGTTCAGCTAAACCTACAAGTTAGTGTGGTGCGTCCACCTCACAGTGTTCAGCTAAACCTACAAGTTAGTGCAGTGCGTCCTGCTCACAGTGTTCAGCTAAGACTACAAGTTAGAGTGGGGGGGCAGCAAAGGGAAAGGAAAGACAGATTCTGGTGGTAGGGGACTCAATTCTTAGAAGGACAGAGAGGGCAATCTGTAACCAAGACCTGAAGCGCCGAACAGTATGTTGTCTACCGGGCGCTCGGGTTCGGCACATCACGGATCTTGTGGACAGATTACTGGCAGGGGCTGGGGAAGACCCGGCTGTCATGGTGCACGTTGGCACCAATGACAAAGTCAGAGGCAGATGGAGTTTCCTAAAGAACGATTTTAGGGACTTAGGAGCTAAATTGAGGAAAAGGACCTCCAAGGTAGTGTTCTCAGGAATACTACCGGTACATCGAGCCACACCAGAGAGGCAGAGGGAGATTAGGGAAGTAAACAAGTGGCTGAAGAGCTGGTGTAGTAAGGAGGGGTTTGGGTTCCTGGAGGACTGGGCCGACTTCTCAGTCGGTAACCGGTACTATAGAAGGGACGGACTGCACCTAAATGAGGAGGGTGCAGATCTGCTGGGAATGAAGATGGCCAAAAAGTTAGAGGGGTTTTTAAACTAGGCGATGGGGGGGAGGGTCCAGAGACAGTGATAGCCAGCGCGGAAGATATTCCAGAGGGTAGTATTGGGGGCATTAGTGGTAGGTTAACCAAAGCACAAAAACACAAGGTGAGTATAGTAGCAAGTCCAAGTTGCAATCTTGAAACACCCAATACGAGGACAATATGCGACCGGTCTAAACTATGTGGCATGTTCACCAATGCCAGGAGCCTGGCGGACAAGATGGGTGAACTAGAGATACTGTTGTACAAGGAGGATTTGGATTTTGTGGG
The DNA here is from genome assembly GCF_042186555.1 of Aquarana catesbeiana. Classification (NCBI taxonomy): domain Eukaryota; kingdom Metazoa; phylum Chordata; class Amphibia; order Anura; family Ranidae; genus Aquarana; species Aquarana catesbeiana. The sequence goes on from NC_133325.1 coordinate 297,806,868, forward strand.
AATTTCAGAGACCTGGTTCAACAGCTCTCATGATTGGCTGGCAAACATTCAAGGGTATACCCTATACCGCAAGGATAGAGAGGGTAAAAAAGGGGGAGGGGTATGCCTATATATCAAGAATAATGTACAAGTGAATGTGAGAGATGACATCACTGAGGGGGCTAGGGAGGAGGTGGAATCTTTATGGGTAGAGCTCCAAAGGGATGAAGCTAAGGGGAAAATAATACTGGGAGTATGCTATAGGCCCCCTAACCTGAGGGAGGAAGTGGAGACGGATCTCCTATCACAAATTGGATTAGCAGCAAGGATGGGAAGTGTTATCATAATGGGGGATTTTAATTATCCAGACATAGACTGGGCGGAGGGAACCGCGCATTCATTTAAGGCTCGCCAGTTCCTTAATGTCTTGCAGGACAATTTTATGGGTCAGATGGTAGACGCACCAACTAGAAATAAAACATTACTAGATCTACTGATTACCAACAATACAGACCTGATAACAGATGTGGAAATACGGGGCAATTTAGGTAACAGCGATCACAGGTCAATTAGTTTCAGTATAAATCACACAAATAGGAGACATGAAGGGAACACAAAGACACTGAATTTCAAAAGAGCCAACTTCCCTAAACTACAAACCTTGCTAAAAGGCATAAATTGGGATAAAATATTAGGAACAAAGAATACAGAGGAGAGATGGGTTTGCTTTAAGAGCATATTAAATAAGGGCATTAGCCAATGTATCCCATTGGGTAATAAATTTAAAAGAGCGAACAAACATCCTGGATGGCTTAACTCCAATGTAAAAATGCATATAAAAGCAAAGGAGAAGGCCTTCAAAAAATACAAGGTTGAGGGATCATCCACAGCATTCAGAATTTATAAAGAATGCAATAAGAAATGTAAGGGTGCAATTAGGATGGCTAAGATAGAACATGAAAGACACATAGCGGAGGAGAGCAAAAAAAATCCCAAGAAATTCTTTAAGTATGTAAACAGTAAAAAAGGGAGGACAGACCATATTGGCCCCATAAAGAATGAGGAAGGACATCTGGTTACAAAGGATGGGGAGATGGCAGAGGTATTGAATTTATTCTTCTCCTCAGTATTCACGAGTGAATCGGGGGGCTTCAGTAACCAAAACTGCAGTGTTTATCCTCATGACACAACACAGGAAGCACCTACATGGTTAACAGAGGACGGAATTAAAATTAGACTTGAGAAACTTAACATTAATAAATCACCGGGACCAGATGGCTTGCATCCGAGGGTACTTAGGGAACTCAGTCAGGTGATTGCCAGACCGTTGTTCCTAATTTTTACAGACAGTCTATTGACTGGAATGGTGCCAGCTGATTGGAGAAAAGCCAATGTAGCACCAATATTTAAAAAGTGCCCAAAAAACATCCCTGGGAATTACAGACCAGTTAGCCTAACATCAATAGTATGTAAACTCTTGGAGGGGATGATAAGGGACTATATACAAGATTTTAGTAATAAGAATGATATCATTAGCAGTAATCAGCATGGATTCATGAAGAATCGTTCTTGCCAAACCAATCTATTAACCTTCTATGAGGAGGTGAGTTGCCATCTAGATAAAGGAAGGCCCGTAGACGTGGTGTATCTGGATTTTGCAAAAGCATTTGACACAGTTCCCCATAAACGTTTACTGTACAAAATAAGGTGCGTTGGCATGGACCATAGGGTGAGTACATGGATTGAAAACTGGCTACAAGGGCGTGTTCAGAGGGTGGTGATAAATGGGGAGTACTCAGAATGGTCAGGGGTGGGTAGTGGGGTCCCCCAGGGTTCTGTGCTGGGACCAATCCTATTTAATTTGTTCATAAATGACCTGGAGGATGGGATAAACAGTTCAATCTCTGTATTTGCAGACGATACTAAGCTAAGCAGGGCAATAACTTCTCCGCAGGATGTGGAAATCTTGCAAAAAGACCTGAACAAATTAATGGGGTGGGCGACTACATGGCAAATGAGGTTCAATGTAGAAAAATGTAAAATAATGCATTTGGGTGTCAAAAATATGAATGCAATCTATACACTGGGGGGAGAACCTCTGGGGGAATCTAGGATGGAAAAGGACTTGGGGGTCCTAGTGGATGATAGGCTCAGCAACGGCATGCAATGCCAAGCTGCTGCTAATAAAGCAAACAGAATATTGGCATGCATTAAAAGGGGGATCAACTGCAGAGATAAAACGATAATTCTCCCGCTCTACAAGACTCTGGTCCGCCCGCACCTGGAGTATGCTGTCCAGTTCTGGGCACCAGTCCTCAGGAGGGACGTACTGGAAATGGAGCGAGTACAAAGAAGGGCAACAAAGCTAATAAAGGGTCTGGAGGATCTTAGTTATGAGGAAAGGTTGCGAGCACTGAACTTATTCTCTCTGGAGAAGAGACGCTTGAGAGGGGATATGATTTCAATTTACAAATACTGTACTGCTGACCCCACAATAGGGATAAAACTTTTTCGCAGAAGAGAGTTTAATAAGACTCGTGGCCACTCATTGCAATTAGAGGAAAAGAGGTTTAACCTTAAACTACGTAGAGGGTTCTTTACTGTAAGAGCGGCAAGGATGTGGAATTCCCTTCCACAGGCGGTGGTCTCAGAGGGGAGCATTGATAGCTTCAAGAAACTATTAGATAATCACCTGAATGACCGCAATATACAGGGATATGTAATGTAATACTGACACATAATCACACACATAGGTTGGACTTGATGGACTTGTGTCTTTTTTCAACCTCACCTACTATGTAACTATGTAACTATGTACTGCGGTACGTCCACCTCGCAGTGTTCAGCTAAACCTAGAAGTTAGTGCAGTGCATCCTGCTCACATTGTTCAGATAAAACTACAAGTTAGTGCTGTGCGTCCTCCTCACAGTGTTCAGCTAAACCTACAAGTTAGTGTAGTGAGACCTCTGCACAGTGTTCATCTAAAGCTACAAGTTAATGCAGTGCGTCCTGCTCACAGTGTTCAGCTAGATCCGTTCCTGTTATCTTCTTACTGACAAGCAGGCTTGTCTTGTTACAGTATTTACAGCTACCTGAAGAAAATTGCTGGTGTTCTTTTGATCCTATTAGTACCACAGTCAGGCAGCTAGACTATTTACAGTTAATGCAGTGTGTCCTGCTCACAGTGTTCAGCTAAAACTACAAGTTAGTGGGGTACGTCCACCTCACAGTGTGCAGCTAAACCTACAAGTTAGTGGGGTGCGTCCTGCTCACAGTGTTCAGCTAAACCTACAAGTTGGTGCTGTGCATCTACCTCACAGTGTTCAGCTAAACCTACAAGTTAGTGCGGTGTGTCCTGCTCACAGTGTTCAGTTAAAACTACAAGTTAGTGCGGTGCGTCCACCTCACAGTGTTCAGCTAAACCTACAAGTTAGTGCTGTGCATCCTCCTCACAGTGTTCAGCTAAACCTACAGGTTAGCGTAGTGAGACCTCTGCACAGTGTTCATCTAAAGCTACAATTTAGTGCAGTGCATCCTGCTCACAGTGTTCAGCTAGATCCGTTCCTGTTATCTTCTTACTGACAGGCAGGCTTGTCTTGTTACAGTATTTACAGCTACCTGAAGAAAATTGCTGGTGTTCTTTTGATCCTATTAGTACCACAGTCAGGCAGCTAGACTATTTACAGTTAGTGCAGTGCGTCCTGCTCACAGTGTTCAGCTAAAACTACAAGTTAGTGTGGTGCATCCTGCTCACAGTGTTCAGCTAAACCTAGAAGTTAGTGCAGTGCGTCTTGCTCACAGTGTTCAGCTAAAACTACAAGTTAGTGGGGTACGTCCACCTCACAGTGTTCAGCTAAACCTAGATGTTAGTGCGGTGCGTCCTGCTCACAGTGTTCAGCTAAAACTACAAGTTAGTGCTGTGTGTCCTGCTCACAGTGTTCAGCTAAACCTACAAGTTAGTGTAGTGAGACCTCTGCACAGTGTTCATCTAAAGCTACAAGTTAGTGCAGTGCGTCCTGCTCACAGTGTTCAGCTAGATCCGTTCCTGTTATCTTCTTACTGACAAGCAGGCTTGTCTTGTTACAGTATTTACAGCTACCTGAAGAAAATTGCTGGTGTTCTTTTGATCCTATTAGTACCACAGTCAGGCAGCTAGACTATTTACAGTTAGTGCAGTGCGTCCTGCTCACAGTGTTCAGCTAAAACTACAAGTTAGTGGGGTACGTCCACCTCACAGTGTTCAGCTAAACCTACAAGTTAGTGGGGTGCATCCTGCTCACAGTGTTCAGCTAAACCTACAAGTTAGTGTGGTGCGTCCACCTCACAGTGTTCAGCTAAACCTAGAAGTTAGTGCAGTGCATCCTGCTCACAGTGTTCAGATAAAACTACAAGTTAGTGCTGTGCGTCCTCCTCACAGTGTTCAGCTAAACCTACAAGTTAGCGTAGTGAGACCTCTGCACAGTGTTCATCTAAAGCTACAAGTTAGTGCAGTGCATCCTGCTCACAGTGTTCACCTAGATCCGTTCCTGTTATCTTCTTACTGACAGGCAGGCTTGTCTTGTTACAGTATTTACAGCTATCTGAAGAAAATTGCTGGTGTTCTTTTGATCCTATTAGTACCACAGTCAGGCAGCTAGACTATTTACAGTTAGTGCAGTGTGTCCTGCTCACAGTGTTCAGCTAAAACTACAAGTTTGTGTGGTGCGTCCTGCTCACAGTGTTCAGCTAAACCTACAAGTTAGTGTGGTACGTCCACCTCACAGTGTTCAGCTAAACCTACAAGTTAGTGCGGTGCGTCCTGCTCACAGTGTTCAGCTAAAACTACAAGTTAGTGCAGTGCGTCCACCTCACAGTGTTCAGCTAAACCTACAAGTTAGTGCGGTGCGTCCTGCTCACAGTGTTCAGCTAAAACTATAAGTTAGTGCTGTGCGTCCTCCTCACAGTGTTCAGCTAAACCTACAAGTTAGCGTAGTGAGACCTCTGCACAGTGTTCATCTAAAGCTACAAGTTAGTGCAGTGCGTCCTGCTCACAGTGTTCAGCTAGATCCGTTCCTGTTATCTTCTTACTGACAGGCAGGCTTGTCTTGTTACAGTATTTACAGCTACCTGAAGAAAATTGCTGGTATTCTTTTGATCCTATTAGTACCACAGTCAGGCAGCTAGACTATTTACAGTTAGTGCAGTGTGTCCTGCTCACAGTGTTCAGCTAAAACTACAAGTTAGTGTGGTGCGTCCACCTCACAGTGTTCAGCTAAACCTAGAAGTTAGTGTGGTGCGTCCTGCCCACAGTGTTCAGCTAGATCCGTTCCTGTTATCTTCTGACTGACAGGTAGGCTTTTCTTGTTACAGTATTTACAGCTACCTGAAGAAAATTGCTGGTGTTCTTTTGATACTATTAGTACCACAGTCAGGCAGCTAGACTATTTACAGTTAGTGCAGTGTGTCCTGCTCACAGTGTTCAGCTAAAACTACAAGTTAGTGGGGTACGTCCACCTCACAGTGTGCAGCTAAACCTACAAGTTAGTGGGGTGCGTCCTGCTCACAGTGTTCAGCTAAACCTACAAGTTAGTGTAGTGAGACCTCTGCACAGTGTTTATCTAAAGCTACAAGTTAGTGCAGTGCGTCCTGCTCACAGTGTTCAGCTAAAACTACGAGTTAGTGGGGTACGTCCACTTCACAGTGTTCAGCTAAACCTACAAGTTAGTGGGGTGCATCCTGCTCACAGTGTTCAGCTAAACCTACAAGTTAGTGTGGTGCGTCCACCTCACAGTGTTCAGCTAAACCTACAAGTTAGTGCAGTGCGTCCTGCTCACAGTGTTCAGCTAAGACTACAAGTTAGTGCGGTACGTCCACCTCACAGTGTTCAGCTAAACCTAGAAGTTAGTGCAGTGCATCCTGCTCACAGTGTTCAGATAAAACTACAAGTTAGTGCTGTGCGTCCTCCTCACAGTGTTCAGCTAAACCTACAAGTTAGCGTAGTGAGACCTCAGCACAGTGTTCATCTAAAGCTACAAGTTAGTGCAGTGCATCCTGCTCACAGTGTTCACCTAGATCCGTTCCTGTTATCTTCTTACTGACAGGCAGGCTTGTCTTGTTACAGTATTTACAGCTACCTGAAGAAAATTGCTGGTGTTCTTTTGATCCTATTAGTACCACAGTCAGGCAGCTAGACTATTTACAGTTAGTGCAGTGCGTCCTGCTCACAGTGTTCAGCTAAAACTACAAGTTAGTTGGGTACGTCCACCTCACAGTGTTCAGCTAAACCTAGAAGTTAGTGCAGTGCATCCTGCTCACAGTGTTCAGATAAAACTACAAGTTAGTGCTGTGCGTCCTCCTCACAGTGTTCAGCTAAACCTACAAGTTAGCGTAGTGAGACCTCAGCACAGTGTTCATCTAAAGCTACAAGTTAGTGCAGTGCATCCTGCTCACAGTGTTCACCTAGATCCGTTCCTGTTATCTTCTTACTGACAGGCAGGCTTGTCTTGTTACAGTATTTACAGCTACCTGAAGAAAATTGCTGGTGTTCTTTTGATCCTATTAGTACCACAGTCAGGCAGCTAGACTATTTACAGTTAGTGCAGTGCGTCCTGCTCACAGTGTTCAGCTAAAACTACAAGTTAGTTGGGTACGTCCACCTCACAGTGTTCAGCTAAACCTAGATGTTAGTGCGGTGCGTCCTGCTCACAGTGTTCAGCTAAAACTACAAGTTAGTGCTGTGCGTCTACCTCACAGTGTTCAGCTAAAACTACAAGTTAGAGGGGTACGTCCACCTCACAGTGTGCAGCTAAACCTACAAGTTAGTGGGGTGCGTCCTGCTCACAGTGTTCAGCTAAACCTACAAGTTAGTGCTGTGCGTCTACCTCACAGTGTTCAGCTAAACCTACAAGTTAGTGCGGTGTGTCCTGCTCACAGTGTTCAGCTAAAACTACAAGTTAGTGCGGTGCGTCCACCTCACAGTGTTCAGCTAAACCTACAAGTTAGTGCTGTGCATCCTCCTCACAGTGTTCAGCTAAACCTACAGGTTAGCGTAGTGAGACCTCTGCACAGTGTTCATCTAAAGCTACAATTTAGTGCAGTGCATCCTGCTCACAGTGTTCAGCTAGATCCGTTCCTGTTATCTTCTTACTGACAGGCAGGCTTGTCTTGATACAGTATTTACAGCTACCTGAAGAAAATTGCTGGTGTTCTTTTGATCCTATTAGTACCACAGTCAGGCAGCTAGACTATTTACAGTTAGTGCAGTGCGTCCTGCTCACAGTGTTCAGCTAAAACTACAAGTTAGTGTGGTGCGTCCTGCTCACAGTGTTCAGCTAAACCTAGAAGTTAGTGCAGTGCGTCTTGCTCACAGTGTTAAGCTAAAACTACAAGTTAGTGGGGTACGTCCACCTCACAGTGTTCAGCTAAACCAAGATGTTAGTGCGGTGCGTCCTGCTCACAGTGTTCAGCTAAAACTACAAGTTAGTGCTGTGTGTCCTGCTCACAGTGTTCAGCTAAACCTACAAGTTAGTGAAGTGAGACCTCTGCACAGTGTTCATCTAAAGCTACAAGTTAGTGCAGTGCGTCCTGCTCACAGTGTTCAGCTAGATCCGTTCCTGTTATCTTCTTACTGACAAGCAGGCTTGTCTTGTTACAGTATTTACAGCTACCTGAAGAAAATTGCTGGTATTCTTTTGATCCTATTAGTACCACAGTCAAGCAGCTAGACTATTTACAGTTAGTGCAGTGCGTCCTGCTCACAGTGTTCAGCTAAAACTACAAGTTAGTGTGGTGAGTCCACCTCACAGTGTTCAGCTAAACCTAGAAGTTAGTGTGGTGCGTCCTGCCCACAGGGTTCAGCTAGATCCGTTCCTGTTATCTTCTTACTGACAGGTAGGCTTGTCTTGTTACAGTATTTACAGCTACCTGAAGAAAATTGCTGGTGTTCTTTTGATCCTATTAGTACCACAGTCAGGCAGCTAGACTATTTACAGTTAGTGCAGTGTGTCCTGCTCACAGTGTTCAGCTAAAACTACAAGTTAGTGTGGTACGTCCACCTCACAGTGTGCAGCTAAACCTACAAGTTAGTGGGGTGCGTCCTGCTCACAGTGTTCAGCTAAACCTACAAGTTAGTGCTGTGCGTCCACCTCACAGTGTTCAGCTAAACCTACAAGTTAGTGCGGTGTGTCCTGCTCACAGTGTTCAGCTAAAACTACAAGTTAGTCCGGTGCGTCCACCTCACAGTGTTCAGCTAAACCTACAAGTTAGTGCTGTGCGTCCTCCTCACAGTGTTCAGCTAAACCTACAGGTTAGCGTAGTGAGACCTCTGTCGAGTGTTCATCTAAAGCTACAATTTAGTGCAGTGCATCCTGCTCACAGTGTTCATCTAGATCTGTTCCTGTTATCTTCTTACTGACAGGCAGGCTTGTCTTGTTACAGTATTTACAGCTACCTGAAGAAAATTGCTGGTGTTCTTTTGATCCTATTAGTACCACAGTCAGGCAGCTAGACTATTTACAGTTAGTGCAGTGCGTCCTGCTCACAGTGTTCAGCTAAACCTAGAAGTTAGTGCAGTGCGTCTTGCTCACAGTGTTCAGCTAAAACTACAAGTTAGTGGGGTACGTCCACCTCACAGTGTTCAGCTAAACCTACAAGTTAGTGCGGTGCATACTGCTCACAGTGTTTAGCTAAACCTACAAGTTAGTGTGGTGCGTCCACCTCACAGTGTTCAGCTAAACCTACAAGTTAGTGCAGTGCGTCCTGCTCACAGTGTTCAGCTAAGACTACAAGTTAGTGCGGTACGTCCACCTCACAGTGTTCAGCTAAACCTAGAAGTTAGTGCAGTGCATCCTGCTCACAGTGTTCAGATAAAACTACAAGTTAGTGCTGTGCGTCCTCCTCACAGTGTTCAGCTAAACCTACAAGTTAGCGTAGTGAGACCTCTGCACAGTGTTCATCTAAAGCTACAAGTTAGTGCAGTGCATCCTGCTCACAGTGTTCACCTAGATCCGTTCCTGTTATCT